>NW_008825100.1:500386-508956 GCF_000699105.1 Pygoscelis adeliae
GCCCCCCCCCGGGTGCCCCCGTGCCCACGGCCGCGCCTGGACCGCGGGGTGGGCCGGGAGGCGTCTCCTCAGAGCCCGGCTCCTCCCTGCTTGCACCCGCTGGTCCCGGGCGGTTCCCCTCTGTTTCACTGGCGCTCGCCCTTCTCTTTTTTCTCCTTTTTTTCCTTTCGCAAGGGGACCTGAGGCCTCTCACCAGCATGGAGGACAAGTTATTGAGTGCTCTGTGACCTGAGAGATGCCTCACGGCCTCACACGCCCCACAGGGCACTGACACTCCCCATCAAGCAGCTGGGTTTCGTTTGGTGACCTAACAGCTGAGGGGGATTTAATTGTATTTTTTCTGGCCTGCGCGCAGGTCCCACGCTCAGGAACCTTTGCACTCGCTTAATCCGGGGCTACATCTGCCTCCTGGCAGCGGGCGCGTCGTGGGGCCCGTGTCTAAGCACGGCCCTGTTGGGAAGGCAGACGCCTGTTTGTCGGCAGGGACCCGATGTGCTGGAGCCTGGCCTCCCATCCCACGTTTGCCAGCACCGGGCAGGCCCCGTGGCACGGTGGGTGTACGTTGGCAGGGCCAGGGGCTGGAAAGCTGCGCCCGGGCACCGGTTGGTCGCTAACACCCTGCTCCGGCTCCGCCACGCTTTGGACTCACGAATAAAACTACACCGATGCACAAGGATTTACTGGGTGACAACAGCCTGGTAGTAAACTAACCCACAGCTTGGAGGCAGGGTAGCCTTTCTTGCTGACAACAGCTGCGGAAATACCCAAGAGTGGTCTCCTGCCAAGTCTACCCCAGCGTTCAGTTTCTAGGGTCTTCGCCGTACACAGAGCGTTATAAAGAATAAACTGTGTTAGGCTGCAACTAGAGACATCTCAGGGAGGAGGAGCAAGAACAGCCGTGCGAGAGCATCATCTCCCATCTGTTGGAGGGCAGCAGAGCATACCGACTGCTGCCCTGACAGAGTGATCAAAACAATAATAATAAAAGCAAAAATATGCCCGACTGGATCAGGCCGTGTACTGGTGTAACCACAGGCCACGTCTTAATTAGAGTTGCAGAAAACTCTTATGCAGACCCAAAGGCTAACATGCTCACCAGAGCAATACATGCTTTCTGCTTTTTGTCTGCCTTCTCCTCACGGAGGACTGTATGGCTCTAATTTGATTGTCATGGGGAGGAAGGTTGAAACAAACAAACAAAAAACAGGGACAGGGAGAAGGGTTGAAACAGAGGAGTGTTAGGAAGGGATGTATGTGACCTTCAGAGGCAGCAGCCAGTGCAGGTTAGAACATAACTACTGAAAAGAAACATCAACTTGGAAAAAAGCTTCCTGAGCCATGATAGGGCCATAAAATTCCTTTTCAAATACATTAAAGAAAAAGGATAAATAAAAAGCCAAGGGCAGTATAAACTAGGGGCTTAAGTAGTAACCGAGTATCAGACAAGGGGGGATCAAACTTACCCTGGAAAACTTAACTGTTGCTTTGGCTTTTTAAAGCACAGTAAAGGAAAGGAGGGAGACTGGGCTAATTAACTCCTAGGGACTTTAAAACTCATGCAACTGGCATCCAAAATCACAAAGCTGGCTTAAAATGATACACTTACAGGAATGTAATAGGTTCTTTTAATTTGCTTTATGTCTATACGACCACAAGGACTGGAAAAATTCTTCTCCTTTACAGTGAAGGCTGGAATTTTCCTTCACCTGATACATGGTTAGGAAATGAAAAAGAAAGGCATGAAAATACAAAAATGTATCTCTGTTGTCATTACAACTCATCTTTGATGACTTGAACCTCAATAAAATACTGCACAAAAGCATTGCTTCCCAACACCTAATTGTGATGCAAATTCACCCAGTTATCCAGACAGAGCCGTTCTCCCCTATGACATTCAGATAATCAATCTTCTAAACACCAATTAGGTTTAAAAAAAGTCCCAAGAGGGATACCGTCTAGAAAAGAAACAACCCCCTTCCTTCAGATCTTTAGATTTTGTGCTTGCAAATCTCTAGCAGGTTCAGCTTTAATCTTCATTTTCCCTTTCCCTGCTCTATTTTGATCTGTGAAGGTAAACCAAATTCTGGTCTTGGTGCAGCTGCTCTCAACAATCCTGTCTTGATTTTTCAATTTCATTAATCTTGACCGCTTGAAACTGAGCTAAAGAGCTTCCTCCCTTTTTTATAACCACACGATCTATTTCGCTGTTCAGCCTGGACTTCTGACAACATCAGACTTGGTCACCACTGAAAACATAGCAATAGGTTTCAGGTTTTACTGTATCTTTTAGCACAATTTGGTTTTTCTTGTAACAAGAATTAAAATGTGAGATGGGGTTGTAACAGCAACAGCAAGGGCTCCACTCTTTGTTGGGCAGGCACAGTTAGATAAATAAACAGATAGACTCGGGTAATTTTCCAATGATCTCTATGCTGAGGAGGCCTAAAAGACAGATTGATTTCCATAAATTCTGCATGATAGATAAAATAAAGTATAACTCCCTGTGTAATGGTCCTTTGTACAGGGTCTTTTTGTTAGGGTACAATGTTCTTTTATGTATACCATAAAACAAAGTGTCATGGACAGATCTTGGAGTAAATGGGAAGGAACCCAGTGACTTCATTGGAATATGGACCTCAATAATGCCATAATTGCATCTTCTGAGTTGTATTCCTAATTTCAGGAGAAGCTGAAGCCAACTGTAGGGGACTTAACCCAAGCCTTCCAAAGTCAGTGTCAATTTTTGCGTTGTTTTCTGTGGTTCGCACCTTGGATGAGCTCTGTTTTCAACCCATTTTGTTGCCTGGCAGCTCCAGCACAGAGATCACTTCCATCCTGATCCATAATGAAATGATTCCTGCCATGAAGTTTTCAATCCAGATTTCTGGAATTAGCAAGACCGCCAGGCACAGCAGCAGTATCTTCCCCCGTATGCATTTGCTCTTCTTTCTTATTTGTTGTCTTGTTATTTGTATCCTGTCTCCTTACAGTTATTCAGCCCCCCCCTTCATCTATTGCTTGAGATGTAGTAGGCACGAGGAACCATTCGGTAGGCAATTGCAAATTCCCAATTATGATCTGTGGAAGTGAGGCTCTGTGCACTGTGAAATGAAAGAGTCACAGACCTGTTACAGTAGCCATTGTGTTAGAGGCTGCCGCAGACCATTGCATCCCATCAAACAGGCCGATGTGTTTTGCAAGGTATAGTGCCCTTTCAGCAATCACATATAACATTACATAGTAATGTTTTAAACATGCCCACTGTCACATCCATTGGTGACATCTAGAAGGTACAGTCTAGCCCAGATCCTATTCAGTCTCTCCTCTGAACAATTCCTATTCTCAGCATTTAATAGTTGAAAACATACAGGGAGACAGGAAGATTTTTTTTTAAATTATGTTTGTGCCATTTTTAATATCGTTTTATTACGATTGACAACATTAACATGAACATTTTTAGCTCACTTACCAAGCTGCTAGCTACTCCATCCCAACCAGACCCAAGACAAACACAGGTAAAACAGGTGGGAGTAATGGAAGAAGCTCCTGTTCGTGGTCACCTTCTTGGTGATGTAGTTAGCATAGTTCCTTTTTTAAGCAGGAGGAAGAGGAAAGACTTTATGGCCTGTGGAATTTGTAGAGGACAAGACAGTCCAATGGTGAAAATGCTGATGTTCTGGTAAGAAAAAAACACAGCTCCCTCATGGTCTACATAGGCAAAAATTGAAAAAATTGGTGGCTGGTCCTCTCTACAATTTCATCCATGAAAGCTCTCATAGCAGTCTGTCTGGAGAATAAGAGAATATTATAACTATGTATCTGATTAATACTGAAGTTTTTACCAGACTTCTCTTCTGCAGTGTCATGATTTTGGTCACATCACTCAAAGACTGTGGTCAGAATATTCAAGTAACTAGTCATTTTGGGTACTTCGATTTTTGAGAAACTTTATGAGAGGCTTGATTTTCGGCGAGTGCCTACTGTGCCGTCTTTTAAGGCTACTGAGGAGTTTCTCGGTTTCTACATGGGTACACATTGCAAAGTCCAGGCAAGGACGGGCACAGTACACCCTGACACAGAGTGATTACCCATAGTGAAGTTTGTTCGGGACAGTGCCATTGTACATCTCTTCTGAAAGTGTCAGGGCATCTGTAGCTATTACAGTCAAGAGAAATTAATCTATGGGAGAATGAAGTGGGTTTTTCTGACTCACGTATAATCCATGGAACAACTAATTAAGTCTGAGTCATCGAGCCCTTACCTGAGAAGGTACAAAGAAAATGAGAACAATTGCACTGTAAGTGCGTCACACAGTCCTCGATTTGGGCCAGGATATTAAATTTCAGATTGCAGCTGTGCCTGTGATGCTAGCATTGTGAAGACATGCTTTGTTTCATTTTTATATTTAGACTGAGCAAATCTGATTTGGAATTGTTGGAAGACAAAAAGCCCAGGAACTTATTATATATTTACTTAAAACTTTTCCAAATAGAATCACGCTTTAAGATTTATTTGATGTTCAAAGACCAAAAGTACATAGGTTGTTGGATCACTGGCTGTCTTGGAACAAATCTTTACAAAGGGACAAAGCCCATGTTTTCAGCATGGCTTTTTTAGGCAAAATATATGGATTTAGACTTTGTCTTCTACATGTCATAATGGTATGGCACATCCTTCAATTAAAATAGTTGTAAGAATTAACAGTTAAGTTCTCTGATGGAGCCAAATAATCTGAAACAGTAACAGACTTCTCACAGGTACACCTCACTCCCAAGAGAAAGACGGTCTAAGGTGGAGGAGTTTCTTTGGCTTTTCTTCTTCTGTGTCAATTTTTGTGAAAGAGAACTGAAAAGGCAGAGAAGTAGTAAGAGGTGCAAGAGAAAATAGCAGTGACGTAGAGGTAGAAAAGACAGAAAGGTAGAGATACAAGGCGAGCACTTGAAGCATAATCTTGAACAGAGCTAACAAAAAGGAAAACAGGCTGAAGAGTGAGTGGAAAGGCATGTGAAGTACTGAACAAAGGCATTCCCACTTACCTGATTCCTATTTTATTCAAGTAAACAGGACTTTGCCTTTTCTGTGAATTACAAGCACTGCATCAACAATTATTTCCCTTCATTAACTTTAAAATAATCTACAGCCCTCTTGATGAAAAAATTTGGATGAAAAATGTTAACTTTTATAAATCCTCCATCTTCTTCTTATACTAATGTCTCATTATGACACTAATAACACACCTTTAAGATATCCAGGACCACTTATAAGTTGCTTTACAATGCAGCTTGCCTGCAGAAAAAATTAGCTGTATACTGTTTGGGTAGACATCACGTTTAACTTCATGAATTCATACATGTACCCGTTCTGAAATGAAACAGTCCCACAGAGCAATGTTTTTTAAGAATTTTAGCCTGACAGCAACTTAACCCTAAATGAAAAGCATACCGTTCAGTCTACTCCCTCCATCTTCCGACTACTTCTAAGCAGTGGATTCTGGCATAATCCAAACCTGCCATTAGAACAACATATCTTTTTAAGAATCAAATCTTGCTTACACTAAGGCAAACACTGACAAATGGTGGAAGAGCACCATCTGGTGACATGAGGCACATCACCGTATTCTGCTGCTATCAGAAAATACATTCATGGTGTACAGCCTGTATTTTGGAAAGCCTGTCTCCATGTGTTTTAATATGTTTTAATCCATTATTCAATTGTGCATAAGAAGCAAAAGAGTGAATTTGCTGAAAACAAACCTGAGCTGACAGTGACCCTATCTCTACTGTCCCTTAATCACTGAGAAGTTCTTGTAATCTGAATCAAACATTTTCTGAATTGTTCTGAGCCATTTTTTTAGGAGGCTTTGGAGCAGATTTTATGGGCACCATGAAATGCAGTCCCAAGTTTTATTGCACTGGACATTTCAAGGTTTTTCTGTGTGTGATCCAAGTATTTTCTTACAGTGGTCAAGAAACATGGCTTAGCTGTCTTTTCAAAGATTTTTCCACAGAAGCAATTATTAAGAAAAACGAATTACCTTTTACCATTCTAGCTGTTCAGAGGTAAGGAAAAAGGATGGATCTTAACCTGACTATTATTTGCAAATCACAGCTAATTTCAGCACAAATTGAACCTGAATATGCTAACAAATAAAATACATGATTTTCCTGAATAGGTTCTTTTTCACAATGATGATCACACCCATTTCATTAAAGTTCAAGGGCATGTTAATGTGAGTTTAGTTAGGAATTAATAAAAGCAGTTAGTAATCATAATAAGCTTAGAAAACACTTTCTGGTATTTTAGTCTGCAAAGAACGTTTTCTAAGGCTGTGGTTTGTGCGGACTAACTCTCTCACACTTTAAAAGCTGTGCAAAACCCCTAAACCTCAGGGAACCTTGCCAAAAATTAGATAAAAGTCAAGAATGTGGGAACCATGGAAGTTCTTAACTGTTATGCGGGACTCAAGTATATAATTCATGAAAAACATGCTCATATAATTACCAAGTTATTTTTTAATTTCTCATATGATCCTGGTCCATATAATATTGATTGAATCTTTTATTTAATAAGATAATAAAGCATCACCTCTCCAAAAAGTAAAGATAATCATCAGAACGTCACCTAGCATAAAACTGTGCAGCATGTCTGAATAAGTCTGCACATAGCATATGATGATTATCCTGAAAGAAAAGTGATACGCTCTGCTTCCTCCCACCATCTCACAGCAGTGGGATGATAAATCTTCAGCCTGTGATGCCATCTGAAAGTGTTAAGTTTGCTTCAATGTTGAACACACTGTAGCAGAAACACCCAGCTGGTAAGTCTACTGTTTTGTGCAGAGAGGAATATTGAGGAAGGCAGCAGTAGCTGATGAGTTGGAGAAAAATTACTCCTACTAAACAGTAAATTAGAAAACAGGTCCATTATTCCCCAAAAGAATGAGGGAGAAAAAAGTTATGTCTCCAAAAGCCTTAGCTTCCAGTTCGTACAAGACTTCTAAGGCTTTTTAGAGGGCAAGAATTTGAAAATAGAAAGCAAGAGAGACCCAAGTCCAGAAGACCCAGGTTCCAGCTCAGTTGTTACAAAGCCACCTAGTAGGGTTACATTCACAGTAAAGGTTCATCAAATTCAGCTCTACAGCTTGGAAGAAGCTGTCTCATGCAGAGACAATAAGCAGCCCACATTCATTTATGATAGCTTTCTGTCCTTTCTGATGGCAAGACCAGATGCCCATTGTGGCCAGAAAGGTGTATATTGTTCACAACCTGAGTTACCTTCAGTAGGGGTTCTTGCTTTTAGAATCAGGTATCTGCAATTCAGTCTTGCTAAAGATCTAATGTCATGCGCCAGAAAGGGAAGATTCCTCTATGGCAGATTTACGCGTTCCAGACAAGATTATTTCCTTTTCTGTGTGCCTCAGGGTGATATTATTGCTATTATCTTTTGCATCTAATGTCAGTCATGTGGCAACTCAGTTTGGAAACAGCCAGGGATGCTTGCTCAATCTTTATACTGCATATCCTGCTTAGTTGCAGTCATATAGGCAACATCAGCTGTCAGTGCTACCTGCTTTTTTTCCTTCACAAGTGCTATCACAAAGGAATCAACTGACTTGAGCTTGGATCTCTCTGAAGCTGTTTTGTTGCTAATTAAAGGATGGGTCATTTAAAAAAGAAACCTCCTCTTGGGTTTGGCATCATCAGTGTTACTAAACAATGAACATTAAAAATTCAGTCTCCATAAATAATCAACTTAAATCAGGTGATTTAATATATCTAAATCATATATCAATATGAAGGTTTTTCTATCTGCTGTGTTGGCTTTTGCACCCTTGGAGATTTTTTTTTTCCCCAGCAACCACAAAATGAAGAAAACCTTTCTTGTTTGTTTCTTAATTAAAACAGAGACTTTCACCTAATCTCTTGATGCCGGGAGCTGGGCTTCAAACAAACATTGAATATTGCAAGGCCCATAATAAAAATAGGGAGAAGTGGCAATGCCTTATTACACAACTTCACATCCTTTACACAGGGCCCCTTAGGACAGAGATTTACCTCTAAGATTGTTAGCATTTTTCTTATCAGTCAACTCAAAAGCAGCAGTTTGGCTGACTCCAGTGACTGTGTTGGATTTTTTTTATAGTTCAAGGCTAATGAGGTCTTTTTGTTGCAGAATTCTCCTAGCAATTTCTCCACTGTCTCCAGTAGTTTGTATTCTTGCGAGTTTGAAAGGCTGGAAGTACTATGTTTGGAGTTACACTGCATATCCCCAAAGCATGCCCTCTTATCAGTGACTATGCCTTCTATAAACCGAAGATGGGAAAGGATGCCTTGTAACTTCCATGACTTTCAAAATTAGGAAAAAGGGCCCTACAGGTACACAAACACCTGGGCTATGCCGCAGGCTGTCCAGTCTAGTTTGTTCGGAATGGCTATTAAAATCACAGCTTATTCACAAAGCAAGCATTAAAAGCTCCAGCAAGCTCTGCTTCCCATTGCTGCTGCCCTCTTTCTTGGGATCCATATTACTTTTGCTTAGTATAAGAAGCAGATGTGCAGCTACCTCTTCTC
>NW_008825100.1:509002-534427 GCF_000699105.1 Pygoscelis adeliae
TCTCTTGGCCCTGCTCTTAGAACTTACTGGTACTCCTTTAGCACCGCACCCCTGGCTGTGAAGACCTGTGAGTGCAGAGACATGTTGCTTCTCTTATTCAGACTTTTTGTAAATTAAAATACCATCCTATAAAACTGCCCATTCCCTGCAGATGGACTTAGCAGGAATTAATTCCTTTCACTTTGGGAAGCCTAGGGCTGGTGGGAAGCCAAGCAGTGAGCAATGAGCAATGCTATAAATTGACAGTTCAGTCCATGTGGAACAAAAATGACCGAATCCAGTAACTGCTTCTAGGGGGAAATGCAGTTGCCCCCTTTAATTCAGGGACTGTAACTTCCACAGAAAGAATAATTAACCTTTTACCTTGACTACTGTTCTACTGAGCTCAGACAATTCTCTGTCTTCATCTGTTCTGGCTAGACTCTCTCCCGACTCCCTTTCTACTGCAAATATAAAGAAAAATCTGACAATGCATTTTCGTTTTTGTCAGTCTCTGCTTCCCTAGCTGGCTGCCTCGTAGTCGAGCCTTCTGCTATACTTCTCCCTTTGTATAGCAGAAAATATCCTGCAATTTTCTGATTTAGAAAGTAGGATGAATTGAGCTGCATATGCTGTATCAGAACATCACATCAGGATTCGCCTGCCTTTATTTTTGGAGGGGTATCTGAAGTGAAGCAGCATGCTTCACAGTTGCTCAGAGAAAACAGGTCTGTGCTCACCTGTAAGAGAGAGAAAAACCAAGTCTGCTTGCAGTAAGACAAAGTGAACTTGGGGTTCCAAAGTTAGATGGCAAGCAGTGGCTCTCATGCCAGGCAGTAAGTCCGAAGTACCAGTGATTTCCCATGAACTTGCCAGTGGAGGCAGAATTTTGAATGTTAAGCCAGTTCTGAAAAGATGCTGGTATACTGCAATTCTGCCTGCATATATGGTGGGTGCTTGTGTGAAAGAGCGAATGTTCATATAGGAGAAACCAAAGAAAAGAAGAAATGCATGGTGAAAGGGTTAGTCAGAACAATTATTTTAAAAGCTTCATGGAGAAATAAAACACAACACACACACACACCCATCTCTGGCCTTTGACCTTGATCAGCTCTAAAGCAACCTCTTTCCAAAGTGTTTTACTTTTTCATTTTAAGAGTATGTTGTTCCATGTCTCATACAGAGGTTTTTCAGGCAATGTGGACATGAGTATGACTATTAATATATTCTGTCCACCAGAACACACACTGGTGCTAACAGGTAACCCAATGCTGGATAATACTTTTCCATACATATCTGGTTGCCCCGAGGGATGTTGTTCTACTTGCGAACTGGCATGTTGGTGTTCCATTCTGATGCTTTTTCACTGATTTCCATATCAAATTCACTCCATTTATAAGGCAAAATAAGATTTTTCTAACTGCCAGGTCTGCACTTAACAGAGGATCTGAAAATTGAGCTACATTTTTTCTGCCATGTAGTTCATAACTTAGCTTTGACAGCAACAGATATTCTGAGATCAGGCCTGAACTGCAATTTTATTGCTAAAGCATAAGGGGAGATAGACTGTATCTTGCTTTTTCTACAGCTATATTGGTTATCAAGGCTTTTAGTAATTAAAAAAAAAATCAGAAAAGCAAGGAGATTGTAGGTGTTGCCACGGGGAAAGAGCTAATACCAGAGTAGTAACCTGCTTCTGACAAGAGCCTATCCCTGACACTGCAGAGCAAAAACATACTATTTGTAATAAATGTATATAACTCTGTAATATCATCACTTACCTTTCAAGGCCATCAGATAAACTACCTAAACACAATATTTAGGTTGATCTTCAAATATCACTTTAGCTTGCACAGTGGCCGCCTCAGCCACAGCCTACTGAGGTCATAGTAAAGTTTTCTGTTGCTTTATATTGAATCAGGCCAAAGAATTAAGTCATTGAGTCAAAGCTGCATAAGCATACATAGGAAGTAATAGAAAATGCCTTGCTTTTACAGACTTCCTATCTCTAACTGCACCCAGCAGTGACAGAATATTTTCCACTTTTAACACCTTTTCCATAATCAAACTCTATTGTTTGAATTCATAGTCTTCACATATAGCCCAGTTTTTTTGCTGGATGCAACCCATTATCCATCCTGAGTGTCCTTCTGTTTGTTAAGTACAGTGACAATGCCAGCATCAAGTAATCAGACTGCAAGGAACTACCTGACATACTGAATGACAAGAGTTGATGATCCATCTGGTCCGGTCCTCTCTGCCTAATAAACTGCTGGTGCTTCCATTGCACAGAATGAGCGATGCTATAATTACTGATTACTTTTCAAGCTGCTCTTCTAGGTTCTTTTAAGCTAGGTGGAAAAGATGGGATTTTCCAGGATCTGTCTGAAGGAACATAGGGCAATAATGCTGGGAAAAGGAACATGAGGAAGGCTTTCTGTCTAGAGCAAAAGCGAGAGGAAGATGCTGAAGGGGAAATGTGCACAAAGAATGATGGCATTGCTTAGGTTGGTGTTGCTGGAGTCTTGATGTGATGAAACGCTCCCTTGGGTAGGGTATAAGCATGCACAGGAGGGCATCAAGCAGCAGTCTGTACTAGGGGACAGTCTTGCTTCTGATCTAATCAGTGGCCTTTTTAACAATTTAGTAGGAACACAGCATCTTCTAGTCTATTAGAAGAACTCCTGGCAATGGTAGCGGTAGCGTAGGGTCCCGTGGGACACAAGCCTTACGGACAAATATTTCCCTCCTGTCGTTTACAGCACATTAAAAATGTGGAAGAGTTAGAAGTGCTATGGCAATACCTGTGCACATCACAGATATTTCCCGGGCCCGCGGTACAGGTTCCCTTCCTTAACAGCAGATGGCAGTGAAGTTAAACAAATGGATGGAAATAAATCGAGAAAATGTGTTTTGCCTGCTGGATGGTGTTGCTGCAGAGAGCTCATAGAGCTCCGTGCATATTCAGGCAGTGCAAGGTTCATTTCCAGTGCACAGATCATCCGTGGCACATTCAGATAGCAGAAAATATTAATTCATCCACAGCTGTTTGCAATCCAAGTCAGGTTTATTTTGTTTGTGACATTTTTGGTCATAGAAACAGTAGAACAGATAGAATCTGTTATCATTTCTTTCTTACATCCGTATTTAAAACCTATGCATATCTGAACAGATGAGGATGAAGCTCTGTTTCAAGTGAGTAAACTTTTATTCTTTATTACATATCTTGTGCTACATGTGAGAGAATGAAGATATATCACCATGGGTTACTTTAAAACTTTTATAATGCCAGGGTTTTTTTACCTCGAAAAAGCTGCATGAAAAGGTTAATAAGATCTTGGTTTACACCACAAGAACAAAGAGACTGCGAGTAAACTTCTACAGCCCTGCCTCACACTTTAAATTAATCTCACTTCTGGTGGAAGGATGGGAGACGGGAATTGTTGTTTTCCAATTTCCAGCAGGCAAATGATGGAGATGTCAGTATAGATATTTGGTTGCAACTTTTAAGTTCCTTGCCTAAATGAAAAAGGGATGAAAAGATACTAGGGATGTCTACTTAATGTCATTAATATCTTAGTTCCATAGCAGCATCATGAAAAAAACATGCTTGTGGGGTCTGTGATTTCCAGTCAAGTGCTTGACCATCAAATACAGTATCTATTTCCCTTATTTACTGCTCAGTGCTTGATTGACCTGAGGAAACCCAGCATGACTCTCTCTCCATCACATACCAAGGTGATTACTCAGTCCTGTATGATTATGCAAGGCAGTCTTTGAGTGCCTTGCATACAGCACTCAAGGCCCAGATCTTCATTTCAAAACCTGTTCAAGACATTAGCAAGCTCTGGCTGAAGTCCTCAGCTATTAACAGTGCTGATCTGAATGTCAATACTGTGATAGCAGAAGGAGAGGAACCTTTCTTGTCCCCCTCTTTTAGACCATTAACGCTCTGCAACACGGAGTTGGACTCTGCAGCCCTGTTCCTAAGAGAGGCATCAAGCCAGTGGGACTGCTCAGAGAAGAGAGGGCTTCAGGGCTGCTCTCAAGAGTTTGATTGCCCTTATCGTAGCATGCATAACTACATATTTTCTTTCCAAGCTCATATTTATACGTACTATAGTCTGAATATGCTTTTAATCTTCCGGTTATATTGGAATTTTTGGTTAAAAAAAGTGCATGACATCCCAGTAGACATATTTATAACAAGCAAGGGCACAAGTTTCAATCGCTTGTGAAGAAGCAGCCCTTCTTAATCTGTCAGTCAGTCCATGCACAAAATGCACGGAGCATCAATTGCTTTTTAGGTTATTTACTGTGACTTATGTATCTGCCAATAAATCTAAAATACAGGTCAAAGAATATGTAGCTCAAATAAATCCATAAACGTAGCAGAAAAGCTTCACTAACTACCCCAGATCGCCAAAGCTGAGGTCATTTCCTTGTTGTGAAAAATACCGAGGTCCATAAATTATTTTTATCACCTCTGGGGCAATGCAGTTTCCCACAGATGCTGAAAGTATGATATGTTTTTTATTTAATATCAGAACACCACTTTTACACAGCTCTTAAAATATGAGGTCCAAGATTCTGCTTGTGCTTTAATGGCCCAATTCAGCAACATATTAAAACAGATGCTTCAGGTCCTGACATTAAACACGTGCCAAAGTGCTCTGTTGCATAGTCATAGATTGCTGAATTGGAGCCTAAAGGCTAAATCTTTTTCCCATGAAACTCGGAATTTACCTTCCATTTTTCTTCAAGGAAATTGAAGGAAAATTGAAGGAAATTTATTCATATATGATAGAAATAAACATTTAAAAACATTTGAAAAGGCTTGTCTTTCAGAGATTACTGGGTGAGCAATAGCTCTGGAGGTAAACCTTGGACAAAAGTTGATGTAACATTTTTTGCAACAGTTTAACCGGTGTTTATTTAGTGTTTAGTTAGCATTGTTTCCATGAAGAAAATAAAAATATGTTGAACGTGTAAAGAACATAAGCATGAATGGTGAACATCCTACAGAGAACTTTGGAGAAAACACCACTGAATTAACTTACAGTACATTTGTTAAACATGAGCAGCTCTAATAATGACATTTCATTTAACAATGCCCTTTGTCTTTTCAGTTCATCAGTTACCTATTTCAGTAATGAACTGCAGTCATACCATTCTGATTTTCTCCTAATGTAAAGGCTGAGATCACTTCACTTGCAGTGGAGCGTGATGCTATTATTCTGTTTGTGGTTTAGGAAAAAAGCTATAGAATATATCACAATTGTAATTGGCTAACAAATATTAAAGTCTGTGATCGGTAAGGATACCAATAATTTCGTTTAGCTTTTAATGGGAACAAGTAAAATTAAAAAAAAAAAAAAAAAGAAATGAAAGAAACTGTTGAAAATGCTCAGCACATCTATTTCATGAGCAGAGCAGTAAGTATTCAGCTGGGAAAAAAAATGAGCCACGCATTAAACGTTACTTTAATTTTTTATCAACAGTCCATGCATAGAACTTAACAGCAACGTTTTCAGTTAGGATGAATAATCTCAGTCGCAAAAATAAAATGGAGTTGCCTGCGCTTTTTAAGGAGGATTTTCTAAAGAACTAGAGGAAGTCAGATTAAGTGGGTAATATCCCACTTTGCACTATGTAAACATAAGACAGATAAAAAATATCATCGGTCTACTTGATATGATCCATAAGTCTTACCGGGGGTAATGGAGCCTACTTTCACTCATTTGCCTACTTCTTTTTGGGGTTTCTTAAATTTCAAAAGCTCTTTTATTGCCTTTCTAGCTGCAAGAGAGACATTTTAACCAGGCTGCTGTTTTCACTTTTCCATTCACCTTGATCCAGTCAACATATTTTCAGAGCTCACCAAAAACATTTAATTAGCAGAGACTGGTGTTCAGCACATCATAATCTTTTCCGAACTGAACCAAATCTGCACAATTTATAATAGATCTTTGGAAAACCACTTTTTACCGTGTGCTGCATCTATAGATCTCTCTCAATTACCCACAGTAACAGTAAATTTAGGCATTGTACAAGAGCAAATTTTACAGTCCATGAAGAGATGAAGTGAAATCTAGATGAAATTCATTGTGACAGATTCTCAGTTAGTGCCCTGATGTGTCTGTATTACAGAAGATAGACATTCTATTAGCATGGAAGCTTCCATAATGGACTGTGAATCATTTCAGGTAATAGAGATGCCAACTGGAATGACTGAAAAGCACTATTGAATTCCATTAGAGCTCTTTGTTTTTAAATCAGTCATTTCTTTGTGAATATCCAACTATATACTTCTTGACCCTAGCTGAGAGTAATAATTGTGAACTAATATTACAAAACATTAATCTGAGTTACTGTTCAATTAATGTTTTTGTTCGAGGGTTATTTTTATGCTGCAAATGTGAAGGAGACTGTGGCTTGTATTACAAATATGTATTTGGACTTGAGCTAGTGCAGAATGCAATCTTCAGTTATAGTTCTGTCTCCACTGTATTCAGTCTCATCTCATTAGCTGTAAAAAGACTCGAGTATTGGCTTTTCTTTTTCCAAAGTCGTCCTACCAGAATAAAATAACTATAATCAAGAAATCTATAAAGATAAACATTTTTATAAGGGATGCCACAAATAGTCTTCTTTCATTTAGGTGCTTGGTTAATTATCAGCAAAATAACTAACGCCATATCCTGTTACCCAAACAGCCCCACCTTATCTATCAATCATGTATGATTTATCAGACTTGATAATTGCCTGGATAATTAACACAGCATTTAGGTTTACTCAGTGTGCTGAAAACTCAGAAATGCCTGCATAATTGCCATTTGTGTAGTGGATGAAGTTATGAAGAATTCTTTTTCACATAAATATGCAGCCTGGATTGCAGGCAGCGCATGTTTCCTCACCCGTTGCCATTAATGCAGATATCATGTCATACAAGTGGTATGGCATTGTCACGGGTTAACTGTATGTATACAGTTAAAGTAATTAAAATACATATCTATAAAATAAGGAAAAAAATCTTTCCCTTTGTTCTTAAGTTCTGCATGCTTCTTTCGTGAGGAAGTACAGAAGGGAGATTGAAGGAAAATTAGTCTACTCAGTATAGTGGCAACCAGATTTGAATCTCTGCAATATTCTCACATAAATCCTTTGGGAAGACTTTAAAAAGAGTGGGCTCTATATCTTCTGTCTACGATCATCTATTTTCACATCAGAATGAGCAACATTATCCTTATATGCTAGAGTATCTGTGTCTACAGCTTGAAAATGAGACTCTCCTTAATGTTGTAATGACAGGTGTAAGATTAACTTTGTTAGGTGTCTAGCCACTCATGCAAACTAAATTAAATTAATGGAACAAATTTCTCTCATAATTAAGATAAAAATTCATGTCAGCTGTAACCTTGCTGTACACTAATTATATACAAATGATTTATCATCTGCTTCGCCCAGAATATTAATCCTCAACTCATTGATAACTGCAGCCAGTGTTAAGAGATGAGAGTTGATTAACTATGACAGATTGGGCGACCACAGTACCAAGTGCCTGAACAACCAGTGAAACCAATAATATTCAAATAGCACTTCTTATTTAAAAATGCATTCCCATGGAAACAGATGCATGTTTAATGAGGGATACGGAGATTATTGCAATAACGACTGATATTGGAACAGTGGGCAGAACTAATCAATAATAATTAAGCCCTCAGCCTGGTTAAGATATGGTTCTATAAAGCAGGTTATATACACATTAGTGAGATACTAGTTTGGGCCATGTTACATATAATGTCTTCATGCATTGCTGTTATTTATTTTTCCTACTGCAGACGGTATTGCATAGTTCACACATATTACAAACCCCATGATCTAGTTTTGGCTTCCACCGGCTCTAATAAAAAGAAGAAGAAACTGACTCTGCCAACAGTCCTCTGAAAGACCAAATGGAAAGTCCTGTGATAATTATGCTTTGGGAAATGGTACCTTTTTATGAAAATGTTGTTCTGAAAAAAACCCCGCAACCCAAATAACAAACAAAAACCAACTCTTGAAGCATCATCTGTTAAACAGGACACTGTTTGGTCTCTTGGAATATGACATTATACTTTTACTTTAAATGACAATTACTAAAATTAACTTGTGAAACCTTTGAGAAAAAGCTATTAGTCTTTTTTTTTTTTTAATAGGTGATATGTATTTTTGGGGAGATTATTAGTTAATAATGTGTCCTTTAATGAATAAAAAAATACGCAAAATTCCAGACATGTTGAAGATATACAGGTTTGGGCTTGGGGTTTTTGGTGTTAATTCTGTCTCCCCAGGACAACTTTTTCATTCTAATTGCTCATTGAGACTCCAAGAATCCCTGTCAGAACGAAGGAAAAACTCCAGTCTTGTACCTAGGCATTAATAAGGCACAACCAGCAAGCTGGATGAACCAAGTAATATTGCTTGGTAAATTATTTTCCTGAAAAGTTGGTGTGTCTGAAGCCGAGTTATGTGTGGAAAGGAAACCTAATTGCTAATATAAAACTGAAGGCAATTATGAAGTTAACACAGAGTGTGAACCTGTTATTCACACTGGTAAGCTGGGACGAGCCGTGTGAAATACTGCTCGGTTTTGGGCGTAGGGGTGTACAGCCTCGTCTTCAGCAAATACACCGATGGCCAAGAGAGCTGGAGAGAGGTTCCCAGAGCTAGCCTCCTAACCGGGCACTGCAGTCACAACTCAAAGCTTTCCTGTTGACCAAAGTGCTGTGATTCTGACATAAAGGAACAAAACCCAAGAAATTGGCTCCTCGGTGACTGGATTTTAAGAGAGCCGACCCTTCTCAGTCTGCTAATTCTTAGTATGAGGACACCTATTCCTTTGGAACTGGCATGGCTTATTTCACACAGGCTACACCAGGATTATGTTTTAAATGTGAGTTTCAGCCTTTTCTTGAGTTCACATGTTCCTTGACATCCACTCAACACCTGGCTGAACACAAGGGCTCCTGTATAGGTAGCTCCAAAGCTTGGCTCGGATGAAAATTTGAGCTCCTACTACTGACTATAGAGCCAGCTGCAAGCCAGCCCACCGCAGAGACGGGCTGGACACAACAGATGGTGTGGTGCAGGTTTGTCACTGCTTTGTAGTGACATTGCAGGCTGGTATCGAGCAGACAAACCAGACTACCCTCTAGAAATACTCAGCACTGCACACAGCCTGAGCTTCAGCTGCCCAGAGAAAAAGAAGAACCAAAATACCAGAGCCCAGCCATCCCAGCGCTGGCGGTCTAGACACAGGGATGACAGATCAGGGGCTGCTTTCTACCTGCCAGTATAGATTCAGCCTCTCAAAAAATACTTGAATCACCAGCCTAGGTAGTAAATATTCTGTTTCATGATAATGGTACTTTTCAGCCTCCAGTCCCATGAGGGACTTTATTTTTTTTTAACATTTGTCTTCTGTTCTTCAGAAGAAATTAAAGTCCCACTTAAATGAAAATGAAAATATGAACTTTATGGCAAATAAAAATTCAGACATTTCTTTCTCTACATTTCTAGCTATTTCAGGGCTAATTGCCTTTGAATTTGTAAATGCAGATAATGAGAAGAATCATACGTATATGGAATTGAAGAGAATATATGCAAAGCAAGTCAAGTACTTGATATCCAATTTAACTTGGAGTTGGATATCGACTTTAAACAAGCAAAAAGGCCATAAGTTTTCTTTCATCATCTTATCCTTAGGGGATACATATCTGCTATGAACCTAATCAACTACAGTACATCACTGATCCTTTACGCCCGTGCTAATGAATGAACATTTACGTGGCAGAACAGAGATGGATCATCAGCACTGCAGGTCCGATGTGGCAACCAGACGTTGCCCTACACATTTCTATCAAGAGTCAATGGGTGCAAAAGTTTTTGTGTATACTGCCTTTCAGGTCTTTGGGATCATGACACAGAAGGAATCAGCAGTGAAAATACATTACAATGAAAGCATAAAAGAAGTTCCTCATGTAAAATGACTTTTCTGAGCAATTTTATATGTGGTATGGCAGGCAAACCTTCACCTACCAGTGCCAACAACATCTCATACGTAGGTGAGCTAGACTGTGTCAGCACCAAACTGGTGCACCAGTGGACTGCACCAAAGCAAGCATGTAACAGCCACAGCAGACTAGGCAGTACTGCGATTTTCAGAAGCACCCTTTCCAGCAAAGCAAGTAGCAGTCCCCACCAGTACAATGGTCCCATTCAACACTTTGGCCCTACAGCAAGTAGGATTATGTAGCTGCTCAGGTGGTTGGAGTATGTTGCAGCTCAACAGTAGCTACTATTGCTCTTTTTTTTTTTTTTCTTTTTCTTTCTTCAGATAAAGAAATCCAGGCATGAAAATAGCTACCTGTCTTTCTAGAGCATATAGGAGTTAATGGACCAATTTCAGGGGAAATGCCAACATGGAAGGCAATGGCACTCTTTGCTTAGGAAAAGAAGTGAACTAAAAAGAAAGTAGCACTAGTTAGAGAGAAGGCATGCAGTCATTTAACACATCTTTTCTAGCAGAAACTCAGCATGGACATTTGGCAGTGACAGTGTCTAAATGGAGAAAGGCTAAAACGGCTGTATATTGATTAGTGCTACTTTGGCTAACCACTCGAGGCAGGAATTAGGAACACACTGGTAGCCTCATTGCTACCAGTTAGAGCTATAGCTGATAGACTGAAATTTGCTCATACTGATGCACAAAAGAAAATACACCACCTTCAATAGAGTTCCTCCAGTTTAACAGGCACAAGGAGAAGCAGATGCCAAAAATGGATAGCGTTTTTTGTCCTAAATCTCTTTTGCACAATGAATTAGTCTTACCTCGAGCATCTTCTGCCCCCTCCACTCAGATTAAGACGTAAGAAGTGGGATTATGCACTGCCAGCTAACTTCCCCAGCAGTAACACTTCATTCCATTGATCAGGCTCTGCAAACAATGCAATTATTTCAGAGGAGAGTGCAGTGAGCCCTAGTTTTGCTACTTCCACTTATTACTGAGGAGCATCAAACTACCCAGCCATTTTCCCGCAGCCATCTTTAAAAAAGGCACTGGTCTCGATGTGCTGCTAACCTAATGAGGGCTGCGTGTGACAGAGTCGTAGATACATTTTCTCACTAGCCTAATGAGGAAAGTGACAGACAGTGAAACAGTTCACACTTGAGTAATTTTCTAGTCATCAGCAACTGCAGCGTTCATGGTAGCAGAAGCCAGAGGAGGGACAGAGAGATATACAATTAATACACACTGGCTCCATTGGCCAGAATAAGTTATCACTAGGATAGAGGTCTTGGGGCAAACTCCCTCAGGAAATTCAAACAGAAAGAGTCAGTTTAAGGCATCTCTAGCAGTGCATTCAATTAAAATTAAATTTAAAAAGTAGGATCAGCTGTTGGGCTGTTAGGCCACCTGCCCAAAGGAAGAAAAAAAATTAGAGATGTAACGAACCTTTTCTCCCGATGTCTGCAAGCTGCTCGCAAATGACTGAATAGCACCAGCTTCTTACAACCATCCATTCAGCACGAAGTCCAGTTCTCCTTCTTTGCCTCCCACCCCAAGAGGAAGGAAACTAGCAGCAGATAGCTCATTATCTATATTGACAGCAAGTGTTTGCATGAAAAATGCTGTCCTTCTTACATTTTTAACATACTGGCAACTTCTTCCAGTGAAATCATTATTTCTCAAAGGAACGTTACTGTGAGCCAACCCTTGAACACCCACTGACACAGGCTCCAGGGTTGATACCACAAGGAAATAGCAAAAGTTGTGCAGAGCTATGCACTTCTCCAGGCAGTATGTTACTGCACCCCAGCAGCTCCCACTGCCCTGATGGTCAGCTATAGGAGTGAAGAAGAGACACAGCCCAGGTGCAAGGAAAGGAGCCCTTCCCAAAGGTGGGAAAACCAACTGGTCCAAGGAGAAGTGTTTCACCTGTCAACGGTGTAATCCAGGTATTGAAAGGAAGAGATGCCACATCTCTTATCCCTTCTTGATCCCTCTCCTTGGATATTGCAGTTTTTACCAGTGACAAAATATTGTGCCTGCCTCCCTTCCTTCTTCTCTCAGACGAAGAGAGAATACCTTTGATGCTGCTGGGACAAATAAAGCAGCAGCTGCACACAGTCCACCCACCTAACCCCGGAGCTGTCCCCCCGTGAACTGGCCTGACTCTCTAAGCAGAAGGGACATTAGGAAATGAATAGTCTTGTGGTTCCTCACCTGGATCCTTCTGCTGTGGCCCTTCCTGCCACGTGTGGGAACCAACATGTGGGCAGAGGGACAAGCCCTGTTAGCTTTCTAGCTGTGCTGGAATCACTTCATGGAGAGCTGTGGACATGCTTTAGAGGCGCAGCAATTAGGTATGGCAGAGCTAATGCTGCTCTTCCAGTTCTGGTGCTGCTCTGCAGGCAGCAATGATCTCCTTTGCTGCTTCAGCACAGCCCCACGTAGCTGCTTCTTTGAGCTGCTCTGTGGGAGCTGGATGATGCCCAAAATGCCTAAACTCACCTCCTGCTGCACCAGTCACAGCTTCAGTATATGGGACTGCTGGAGCAAATACACGGGCTAGAGGGTGGATCAAAATACCTTACAATGATCACAGCAGCAACAGATGAGCCCTTGTGCAATTAAATCCTACCCTGCAAGAGCAGTCTATAACCCCTGGACAGAGCACACGTCGCAGTCTCTTCCACTGAGGGCAGAGCAGCTCTCTGGCAGAGCTTTTGCATAGTGTTAATTAGCTAATTCTCACAATCACTCCATAAGCCATTTCTGCCCGGCTTTGCAGGCTGGTGGGGAAGCGAAGGACTTGCCAGGAGTCACCAGAGGCACAGATGCAGTTAGCCAGGAACCAAACTCAAACTTCTGGGCTCTGGTCCTCAGCTTTGGCTGCTCGACCAAAACCTGTTTATCCAAGCTCACTATGGGCTTGGATGAACTGTTGTTTTCTCTGTCGTTTGTCCTTGCGTGTGTGAAAGCATTCCCTTTGGCTTGTGACAGAAGGCCTGTGCTTCAAGAGGTGACAGGGCTCTGGGTCAGGCGCCTCTGTTCTTCTACTGCATCTGCTACTGCTTCCCTGCGTGACCTAAGGCAAGGCACTTAAAGTCATTGCACCACACGTGTCATGTTGGAAGAATCCAAAATTGCTTCTAAAATGTTGTTGTGTCAGCGCAGCACAGCATAGTGTAGGGCAGCGCAGTTCAGGGCTGCGCTCATTTCTTCCTGGCTGGCTCTGGACCCGGATCCCCTGGTCTGGGCTTTGTGCTCCACTGAGTGTTGCTCTACTTCTGACTGGAGTCGGGCATCCCTTGACCACATCCCACACACGAAGCAGCCTCACACCACCTGTGCATACTCTGTTTTCTTCTTTTTAAAAACACAAAAGCATGCAGCCAGTGTAAATCCGAACAACCCGGGGTGCATCTTCCTTCGAGTCACCTAATAGAGAGGACTGCAGACTATACCGCTGTGGCACAACTCGTGCAGCATTTGGGCTTCACTCACAGCTGGGGGTAAGCCAATAAACACTGGGATTTTCTAAAAAGTGTAAGGGAATTAGGTGCTTATCTCTCCCTGACTTTCACTGGGGCTCAGCATTCAATTCCTTTAGGCTGTTTTGAAGACCCCTGTCTAGAAAAAGAAAGTGGCTTTTATGGTCACAGCATAAACATTAAACTACTTTGAATAACTCTCCATGTGGAACTGCTTATGTACAATAAAAATGGCAGCACTTTCCAGTATAAATAATCATTCATTTCTTGAAATCATAAATCATTCACTTCTTGAATTTTTTGGGTGTCAGGGGATAAACTGTTAAATCTATATTTAGTATCTTATTCAAAGTTTGCCTCATTTTTGGAAGTACTGCATGCTCTTCAGCTGGGAGAACTTGTACATCAGATCCCTCAGATAAAAGTGCTTAAATTTGAACTTACATGCTTACATTTAAAAACTCCACCCAACACTAAAGGGTAATCTGCAAAGGAAGCTGAAAATTAGTTAAAAACTGTTCTGAGCCTTTTCAAAAATTACACAGTGGAAGGCATTCCAGCTGGAAATGCATTTTAACTGATTTTTCATAAACGTCTTCCTTCTTGTAAAATTCTGTCTTACTCATCACAGGTATCCTGGAACATGATAGCTCTGGCCTCGACAGCCGTGCTCTGGATCACCCAATGGAGGCAGGGAGCGAAGAACCGGTCGTGTGGGGAAAACCAGCCAGTTGTGTCAGGCAAATGGGGCATCAGGATGGGAGAGAGCCCGTGGTGCAGTGCTGCAAAGGAGAGAGGTACCGCCCTTGTGGTGGGAGACGGGAGATGACAGCACACTGTGTGATCCTCACCATCAACATACTGGATTTGACAAGTCTGTATACCAGTAATCTAACTGCAGCCCAGGTGATTTGAGTGCCCTGAATGCCATTCTGAGTGTCTGCATAAAAGTTTGCCCCAGTCTAGATATGGTGCAGCATTTTTAGATGGGCCTTAGTGAAACTGTTCCACTCCCTGCGTATAGACGGATACACAGAATCTGCCAAAAAAATGTTCAGCCAACCAGGAAATGCCAAGAGGATTTTATACAGGAAGAAACTCAGTGGTTAAGTCAATGTTCATCTTACTTTGTAGTTCACCTTAACTGATCCTTATGTGAGCCAAAACCCCTGAAACAAGAAATGTGTGCAAAAGATATAAACCTGTGAAACGGTGGGACAAATAGCTTCTCTTCCTCTAGTAAAATGAAACAGCAGCTACTTGTGAAAAGAATCCACATGCCAAATCTGTAAATACGCTCTACCTCTTTTTATGCTGCTGCTATAATTAATGTAAGTACCTTTAAAATTCCTATCTGATACTTACACTTGTTATAGCAACATATTTAATTCCAGAGTTACATCTTTTAGCAGATTCTTTTATTTCATTCAAATTACTAATCGTTTAGATTCTCTCTGAAAGTCTTTCCTCCCTCGCTCCCCATGCATGCTTAACCTAATTAACTATAAATGAGAAAAAATGCTATTCACATAAAAAGAAAATGTTAACCTATAAATTATCCAGTGCTCCCTCCTGGGGCTGGCAACGCCTCTCGCAGAAAAGCTCAAATGTTGGTGCAGTATTCTTGGCTTCCTACCCAGTTTCTGCCACCCAAAATCACTTTATACAACACATTACTCTGCCATTTTGTACATCTGGCAACATTTGCTGATACTAAGTCCTCTCCCGTGTTTTCAAGATTACACGAAGGAGGATTTCCAGGACGATTAATTGGAGAGAGAAAATCATTCCTTTACATTTCAAGGAACATTTGCGGAAGACTAATGGTCATTTATGGAAATATGGCCTCTTTATACCCATTAATGTCTTCCAGTGGTCCCTGTGGGTCACACAATTAACCACCCATTTGTGTTTCTTTGCTGGTGTCACCCCAAGTCCTCTCGGTTGTCATCATCAGTTGAAAATCTGCTCTCTCCCAGCCAGATCAGAAGCCCACTCAGGTCTGTGGGACTGAGCTGTCTAAGGGACAGGGTCCTTGCTCTATATGTTTCTCCTCAAAATCCACGTTTTTTCCAAAGGTTCTCAACTGCACTCTGCCAAATTCCACCCTGAAAAGCTCTTCCAAATGTATTTGTAAATCCAAATAAAAAGTAGAGAGATGCAATCCTTTATTTTCCCATTCTATTCCCATGCTTTTGTGACTTTATTCATCTCACTCTCCAGTGGTGATGGAAAGGGCATTGCTGTGCCTAGAACAATATTGTTCCGATCCATAGCTAGAGCTCCGGAGTACTCTAGTATTTTATTGTTATTATCATTATTGTTACCATTATTCATAATAATAACATTAATCTCCAATGAAACCTGACATAATGGATCCCTGTCCAGTAACATGACAAACGTGCGCCCAGGTACCAGGTCACACCACAGGCACCGCCAGGGATGCTGGGGCACAAGCGAAGACTGGCACCAGGCACTTCTGGGGGAAAATAACCTTTCCACCACATTTTCCACGGTACCCTGCTGTCTGCCTCCATCTCCCTGCCACTGGTAGGACTTTGTGTCAGCGCCCCGAGGGCACTAATAGGCCTTAATGGCTGAGGGATTAGTATAACACAGTATGTTGCCCTGTTTTTTCCCCTTTTGCCAGTGCAAGTAGACAGTGCCTGGGCAACAGGCTCTTACCGGGACATTTTTGTACACTCGTTCTTGGAATTGGCATCTAACCAGCTCTTGGTTTAACTTACCACCAATCCCATCGCACTGCTCAATGCTTACCCCATGCTGCTGTCTGTGAGCTCCAAAACAGCTGTATGTTAAACTGGGAAGGGCACGGTGCTTACAAATGAGCTAGGACGTATGGGTTATCACACATGAATGGAAATCTTTTCTTTCCTTATCCTATCATTATCCTTTCTCACTTTGATTTAACAGAAGATTAAAAAAAAAAGCACACGTATGTTGAATAAAGGGCATAGTGTTATCGAACTATCCACACATAAGTTGTCTTACGTTTGATAATACCATCCATGTAATGAGCCTGGGGTCAGGAAATGAGTTCTCAGTTGTTCCACATCTGTACGACATGAAGATTTCTCTGTGGTGACCTGAAAATGAGGAAGATCGTCCTAAGGACTGAAGCACACGCCAATGCTGTCATCTCTGCTCCCTGCCAAAGGGCTGCAGCCACATCCCTCGATATCTCCCGTATCCAGAGTTCAGACACGACAAGGAAGCTGATGTTGTTTCAGACGATGCCTGAGTCATTCACAGGACGCTGGTCCCAAGCACGTGTGCTGTTGTCACCTTCTAGTGGAGATGGCTGATGCCTAGAACAACCTCCCTTTCCAGAGAGGTAGAAGAGTTATGGCAGTCAGCCGACACCAGGGATGGGTATGTGTTGACATCTGTGGTTTGTTACAGTTTCCTTTGCTATCCATGTGACTTGTTCCAGGTATTTTATGAAGTGCAAAATATCAACACTAGGTTTTTTTGCCCTTGATATCAAAAGACATACCCAAGCACAGAAGAAAATGAAGAGAGAAAAAGGAGAAATGGGGACAACACTGATAAAAACAGGGAGGAATGCTATATCAAAGCACAGTAAGTTAAAGAAGAGACAAACTGCTTATCTGTCCCTTCCCAATTCCCTGAAATTTTCCCCATTTTGATGGTGCTTGGTCACAAGCTGAGAAGAGATGGGCCCTCCAACTGTGCAGAGACAGCCTCATACTGAAACAGGAAAGAGAATTATAATGTTATAATGGCTTTAAAATAAACAGGGGTAGATTCAGACTAGATATAAGAAATTTTTTACACTGAGGGTGCTGAAACACTGGCCCAGGTTGCCCAGAGAGGTGGTGGATGCCCCATCCCTGGAAACATTCCAGGTCAGGTTGGACGGGGCTCTGAGCAACCTGACCTAGTTGAAGATGTCCCTGCCCACAGCAGGGGGGTTGGACTAGATGACCTTTAGAGGTCCCTTCCAACCCAAATTATTCTATGATTCTATGATAACCTACTCGCCATTCCTGAACACAGTAAAAAGAAATGTAAAGAGGAAAAATCCAGGAACAAACTATTGGCATTTTGCTTTAGCTTTCTAGGTAGCAAAGTCATCAAGACATGGATTTAATGAATGTGTGTGCATTATGTGGTCTAGGAAACACTGTTGCCGTTACACAAGTTAGTTGAAAGTATTATAAGTACACAAGTCTGCTAAAATACCCTTATGAAAGGTATCTATAAAGTTGAGGAGAAGATAATGTCATCCAATCTCTTCTTATTCCAACATTGCTTCAGGATGATTTACACACTTTAGCAGAAAATGCAAAAGCCGTTCCACGTACATTCACTCAGATTTTTACCTTCATTTTCCCGCAGGAAGCCCCGTGCTCTTTTCTGTGGTCACTCAAAAGACTGAATCAGGACCACGGCACCTTGCAGACAGCCCCCCTCAAACCTATCCACCCCGTTCTCTCCCCACAACCTCCCTCACAGTTCATACCTGCGTTTCGTGTTCCCTGGTTTCCTCTGGTGCCGTACCCATCCCCTCTCTCCTATTTCCCTGCCGAGACACTGAGCACGTTCCTGCAGCCCCTCGACAAGGGAGCACCAGCCAGTCCTGTAATTTTCCATGAACCCCCTGCTTCCAATGCCCGCACAAATCCTAACTGCTTACTTTCTCGTTCGCTGCCAAGAGCCCCTTTCATCAATGGGCTTGCCGGAATACAACCGCTAAGAATTTTAGTTAATTGGTACTAATTGTAGTTAACTGTAATTAGGGGCACATTCACAGGGGGGAGGTAGGGCTGAAGGAGAAGAAATAGAATTCAGTACGCTCTCAACTCTGTACACACACTTAGCTGAGCAGGGTTAATAAGAGTATCAGTCTGGTTCCCAAGCACACAAGAGGTAAATAGAAGCCATTTTTCATGTTTTATTCTGCAGAGTACAGTTTTACCATGGCCTGTTTTACAAGTGAGGTAAATGAGTCATAGAAAAAGCAAGTAGCTTGACCAAGGCTTTGCAGTAAGACATCGGCAACATAGAGCATTGGAGTAACTACTTTCCAGCCCACTTGATCCTCATGAGAACAAAATATTGCAGCATTTTTTTTTATTATTATTATTATTGCTGCTGTGTAATAGCTACCCTCATCTCCAGCACCAGAAATTTTAGGCTAAGCCGTGGCACAGCTGCACAATTGAATTTTAATTAATCAATCCCTAATCCCTGATTAGGGGAACACAGCGAGAAGAAAATATCCGAGAGAAAATAAACTTCCGTCAGAAACAAAAATATTATTTGCGAGGCTAACATCCTGCATCAATTCACAATTGATAAGATTCAGTAAGCAGCAGTGGAAAAATATTAGAGAGTCTATTAGGAGACACTTAGGTGAATATTGTGTTCCAACCTTTGAAATCCAAGCTGTGCTTTAAGATTGTAACTATCTTTTTTCTCCAGAACAAAAAAAATTGAAAGGCACGACTATTAAGCAAGGATAAAGGTTGAGTCATAAGCAAATGTCATGTTATAGATTTACCTACCAACAAGAAGCCAGCAGGGTTCAGGTCAGAGGTTAATGAAAGACATCCAAAGGTCACTCAGTGATTATGTGAGAGCAGGAGTTTAATAGGGCACGGGGACGACAGACACTGACAGAAGATTTATACCAGAGGTGATGACACCGCTACGAATACTGCTGATAAAAAGAGCCCCAATATCGGACTGAACAGAATGATGAATGGCGCACATGTCTACTCACACTTCTCATTATAAGCTCCTTCACTCATGGTGGCACTTAGCAGCGTTTATTTACTGTGGTTTGATGGTACTGAGCAGAAGCACAGTATATCTAATACTTTAAATGTAGACTTGCCATATAAAAATGAAACAAGAGATAAGATTAGACCATTGAATAATTGCCCAGCTTTCCTGCAGAGATTATATTCACTAGTGCTAACATTATTTTTTCCCTAATGTTCTAGTGTATGAACAGCTCAAGTGAATTAATTTTCTAAGGCAGAAGGTCAAAGGAAAATAACTGATAAGCGTTGTGCCTGCTATAGAATATCACTTTACAATATTCTCGCCTCCTCATTTGTCAGATAGAGAATAAGAGATAATATAATAAAGGTATATAAACATACTTTTCATCACACCATGTTTAGTTTTAGTTGTCCCAAGTGCTATTTTTCCTTGTGGCTATTGGTAGGAAAAAGATCAGAGAAGTCAGCCAAAAATGTCAAATAAAATAAAAAAAATAAATAAACCTTAGGACCAAAACCAAGGAAAACTGAGACCTGATGAATAACATGCACTGCACCAAGAAACTCCTTTTCAGACTGTTATATATTTATCAAACCACCGGAGTGTGAATTCTATGAATAAGTCTTATCATCTTTCAGGCAGTAGGCACAATAAAAATTAGAACTACAGAAAATTGTGGGTATTACAAAAAGTTATTTCTATCAATTCATACCTATCTGTAGATGGGAATGTCACAGAAGAAAGTTCTGTATGTCTTCCCACTCGTACCTTCAACCAGAGATGGAGCAGTACTGCATGACGTCATATTTAACATTTAGTTGGATATGGAGCAACATAAATAAATCCCTACTCAACCAAGAGATGTTGTAAATAGTGTACGTAATTTTAAGAGGTGGAGAGATGTAACATTCTGAGCATAGACTATCATCACTCTCCAGGATAGTTCATTTAGTTACCTCGCGTGTGCTGCCACTATTACTACTTCCAAATACAATAAATCTGTATTTTATACCGTATCCATCTTGTAGTACCTGAATGTCTCCCATGTAATAGAAAAGGGAGGCAGCCACAGAAACGCATTGTTATTATTATTTCTGTTATTATTTTTTATTATGGTCCATATTGCAAGTACTAGTTTCACAGACGTCATTTGGGTAAGCAATGGCTTATTACAACGGAGATTCACAGTCTGGTCCTAGAAATGTTGCAGTGGCTTCTAGATGTCACAATTATGCTACATCTTGCACTCACACGTAATGAAAAGATGCTGCCTCTCCCAAAGAGCTCGCTGTCCCACAGGTCTTCCATCTTAAAAAAGCACACATGAAAACCCTCTTAGCTGATTGCTTGTGGCCAAGTTTTCGAGAACCAATTTCTTGAAAGAAGGCCAGTGCATCCAAGTGACAGCCTCTAGCCACTTGCTGACTCTCTAAGGAACGAAATGTAAGTATTCAGAGAGGGAGGTAGTATTTCCAATCCAGTTTGGAATACTCCTTCCCCGTAGAAGAAATAAGTGATAAACAGGAAAAAACCCTACTTGCATTTCAGAGAGAAATAAGTATTTCCTGGGTTACCTTGAAAATCACATATTGATACCTAATATCTGGAGGGCATCTGAAGGTTCCGTTGATCCCTCAGAATAAGGGACCTCTGGTGGACTCCAGAAAACCAGATGTATGTCAGGCAGAAGCTGCTGAAGTGTCATGTCTAGTTAATAGAGAGAAGGGTTACATCGCTTATACTTCTGCTTGACTAGGAAGACCAAAAAAAAAAAAAAGTAAGCGTAAACAAAACCTCATCCCTGTGCAGCACATGAAACCTGTGCACCCTATAAGCCAAACGGGAACATAAGCGGTGCTGCCTTTGTCCCACTTTTGCTTTGTCTTTTGCTACCATACCAGATGTTCCACCAATTTATACCCCTAACATGAGTCACAGACTAGCCATTTTTAGCACTGATTCTCAGTCACCTCTTCCATCTATGCCCGGAGCAGATGGACATACATACACTTCTGTTTAAAGGACCTCACCCAGGTTTTCAATGTTTTTCACATACTGTAGAATAATTTACCAGAAATGCATTTAACAAACATTTTCCAACAGCAGGGTATTACTGATCTTTGAGACTTGGTACCCACGTTCCCCTGTGGAAAAAATAATGATGTAATCAGTTTTATCTAACAAAGCTTTACACTGAGGTAATCACTAAAAATTAGTAGAACTATATCAACGGGGCCATGCCTCCATTAAAACACAATGCGGGGGGTACCGTCAGATATAGGAAAACGGATGAAAAGGCAGGAGGCAGAATGGTTTTTCTTTAAAGCTCTGTAGTCATCAGTGACACGCTGTCATTCAGCATGTTTTATTGTCTACTTGAGTCAAATGAATAGAACGGTCTAATGGAAGCCACAGTGTTTCCGGATAGACAGCATATTTGTTACTGAGGCAGACAATAAAATGTTAGTAAAGCATCTGAAGCGTCTCTACACCAAATGAGAATGAGATTTCTTATTTATCAATAGGAAAAATAAAACTTGAACGACACTTCTTATTTATTATGCAGCAAAAGAGAAAGCCAGGGCAACTGAAATTCTGCTTATAGAGCAAATAGAGAATGTATCACTTTTCTAGCACGGCCACAAGAGACCAAGTTTCATCTGAAAATATAAGATGTAAGATCATTGCTGGTTATGAAGGTAAGATCGCTTTTTCTGAAGCAGCAGAAATTCACTGATGACAAAACATTAGTCATTTTGGCCCATGTTCTAGTTACAAGCACGTCAAACTACTTCTAAAGTCTCTAACAATATATAGCTAAAATTTAATAACTAGAATAAGACATGATCTTTATTCTGCTGCACCACAAATGCTGGAAAAAGCTGAGCTAAGAGTCAAGAAATTGTATAAATAGATGACTCCCAAAAAGACCGGTGCATGAAGTTCCCGTATTTTTTGTAATATATTTGGCAACTGACACATGGCTTTGAATTTATTTGGAATGGAAGATTTTCTTATGACTCTCAGGAAGCACATTTGAAAAAATGACAGTGAACTGCTGAGAAGCCGGTGCCCTTTTGCAAACCAATTATGTTATTTGGAGTCCAGCATCTACCCTGGAGAGCCAAACTCAAAACAAACTAATTATCAGATAATCTAATCCGCTGGATTTAGACCAAATCTCTATAAGAACTAACTGCTGATTATACATATATGCATATATATATATGTGTGTGTATCTGTATGGACAATATCTTTACTTTAACACTCTCTATGAATTTGATTTAGTTCTTGAAAAAGCTCTCTTCTGAGAAAAGCCAGAGAAGAAAGTATTGTGACAACAGCCATAAATTGACAGCAGAAGGTCTGTTGGGTAAGTAGCACGGGGCACAAGTTGTAATATTTTTCTGTATTTAAAGTATTTGCGTTCACTTCGGGTCTGTGTGTTTATCTTTATGCAAGTCCTGGCCTGCTCAGAGTACTTCAATTCCTGGGTAATGGAAATACCATCAGAAGCCTGAATCTCATCATCTTTTTTCATAAATCAATCAGTGGAGCAAAAAGAAGAAAAAAAAACTCTACAAAAACCACTAGGAACAACCCAAACACAAACACAATTTTATTTGTCTCTCTGCAATGTGAAGGCCAAATTCTTCACTGGAGTAAATTTACAATGCCAGCAGAAATTCAGGTCCAAAATGTGTAGCCTAGGAGTAAAGGAATAAGACAAAATCCAGGATCCAGCTTAGGCTGGTCGTAGTTCAGTGATCCACATCAGCAATGCAGCTGGGTACGTATTTTTCAGTACATGTAAAGTCTTTAGTTCAACTCGTGTGTAATAATTCTACTAAAACAGATAAGAATTAAAAAAATCTTCCTCATTAAACCTTCTTAAACCTTCCTCATTAAACCTTAAAAAATATGTAGAAGAGAAGATAACTAATTCTGTTAACAGATTCATTTGCCGTCACATTAAAATATACGTTCAGAAGGTTCATACCCCATGTTCTGGTTGTAACATCAAATCTTACACAACACAGCTAAATCCCTGCTTTCATCAGAAAAGGACAAGTTGAAGCAGTAGCCCAGAAATCCAGGACAGCATAACAATTCTGGCTGACGCTAACTGGTGGGTCACTATAGAAGAAAGAGACAATTCTTTATATTTTCACAAAGATTATAGCCAAAGCAGTAAAATAATAAGGAAGGAGGAAAAGGGTTTACATCTTTCAGGCCCAAAAACTCTACAATACAAATTCCATTATATTATTTTATATTATGTTCTTCCGTCTCCTTTCCTTCTCCAGCATACGGCTCTCCAGTGTTGCCGCTGTGATTCTGCGACTCAAAGAAAATAAGAGCGCTGACTCAGACAATTATTAATCCTTCTTGTCTTTTTATAGCTTCAGCGAGAGTTGCGTGGAGTTGGTTGCTAGCTATCGCTCCATTTATCCCCGTGTTCCTTGCACGATCAGGTTGCCAAACGCCAGATTTCACTTTTTTCTTGCCAAGCTTGAGGCTGCATGTCACGTGCTAGGAGGGTCCCCAGGAGAGCACCAGTTCTCGCTGCAGGTGCCTGGATTGAAACCTGCCTCTTGCTCTCGGACTTGGCATTGCAGGGGGCGGGTGAGCCACCTACCTGGTGCTCAGCACTTGCTGGAGGTCATGGCACGGAGCTGCCAGCGCAGGAATTTCTGGCTGTTCTGGTGTAAAATAACCAGGGGAGCCAAAAGAGCGTCATGGATATAGGGCGAGACTCAAGAACACTATGCCGCTGACCTCTCTCCTTTATCAGGCTCTGACAGCCCATTAATAACAATATCAGGTGGGATGTTTTATTATAAGAAATTGTGTAGCTCTGTAGAGATTCGGAGACTAATTGCCTAACCCAGGGTGTGTAATGCTATTCTAGATGCCTTAGAGTGTCCCTCCCCAGCCGCAGCCGCAGCCTCAGGACGGTAAGGGTCTTGCACGTGGCTGTCGCACCCCCAGCTCCATGCAGGTGTCCTGGATGCCTTAAAGTGTTTCTAAGATAGACCCTGAATCCTATGTTTAGGCACCTGAATCATTTACTGACTGTCAAAAGCAACTAGGGCTGATGGAATATATTTCATTAAAACTGCTTTTAATGGAAAATTGTGTTTCTAAGTGAGCTCTTGGTTCCTTTATTTTTGCATTTTGCACTGTGTGCTTTCTGAGGGAAAGGTCAAATTTGAGAGGAAGTTGAATGCTGCAAAATGGAAATATTTGTTGGAAACGAGAACTGGTATTTGAATTGTCACTGTAAATTTGCAGATTTCCGTTGGCTAAGAGAAATAGACATTTTTCAGACTGCTCTGTAATGTGTCCTTCCCAGCAACGTCAATGCCAGCAGTGATTGCTGTCCGACACAGCCATACCTGAGACTCGTTGCAACACAAACGTTCCTCAACGCTGACCCAGATAACCTGTTCTGTTGAACAAATTACACAGGATAACATCATTTTCTCCTTATTCTGAGGCCTAAAAGTTAGATGTCTATGAAGTATGGCATCTTTTCCGTCTGCAACAGGTGAAGGAAAGAAACAGCCTTCTCCAGAAGACGATTTTTTAAACTTAAAATAGATACATCAAATGAGCAGAAGGATCACTCCGTATGTGCTGTTTCTCTCCACCACCTGCAGAGTAATCTGCTGCTCTCTCTAGACTGTAAACTCTGCAGGGGTAGACTGGTTTGCACTCTGTATTTGTACAGTGAATAGCAAAATAGGGGTGGGTTACTGCCCTATCTCAAAGTAAGTTAAAATGAGTTGTTGACATTTTTTGTAGGCATAAATATAAGGTTTGTATCTCTACAAATATAATGCCAATTGAAATAAGTTCAGTCAACAGTATTGCCAAATGCAATTGGTATTGCAATCGCTTGCTAATGACTACACGGCGAGCCTTGTGATACTGGGTAGGAGCTTTTCAAATGCAGCTGGTAGAATCTTTTCCTCCCTTGTGGATCTGAGATGCCACGAATGGAATGAGAGAGAGAGAGGGAAGGGGAGAAAGGGAGAATGAAAGGAAGAAAGAAAGGGAGAAAGGGAGGGAGAAAGGGAGAAAGGGAGAAAGGGAGAAAGGGAGAAAGAAAGAGGGGAAGGAGGGACT
>NW_008825100.1:534520-536129 GCF_000699105.1 Pygoscelis adeliae
AGGGAGGGAGGGAATCTGAATTTCATGGCTGCAGAGAAACTGTGAACCTCCAAACCTTAAATATATTAACAGAGAAACCTTCATGACACATATATTTAAAATATTTTCAATTGACTTCAGAAAATATTTTAACTTGTTGTGCAAGGCTGCTTTCCTTCTCAGACACTGCAGTTTTTCTGTTTGCATTTCTTATGCCATTCTTCTCATCCACTCAGCCACCTATTTTTAGCTTGATTTGACATGACTTTCCTTCCTGCCCTTTTGGCATATATTTATTCATCTGCACTGACCTTATTTTGACTCTTAGCAAGTGACACACTTATGACACATGCACACACACCTAGGACTGGAATGCATTCATATACATTCTCCGTGTATCTTCAGGCTCCATACTGTCCTTGCTTCCCGCCAGAATTTATCACTGAAAAAAATATGCCCCGATGAAGCTCAGTGTCCCAGCTATTTAGTCTGTCCATTGAATCTAGATGTTGTATGGTGCTATAAAAATACAGTAGGAAGTCTTTAATTTCTAAATCCCATATTTGCATGTATTCTAACGCGATGATGATTACCTTGCATTTTCAATATCTTATTTAAATGTCATAGTCCTTCAGTACTACAGCTGTTTGTGGCTCTTTGGCATGTGATGCAATGAGGTTATCTCGGTAAATTTCTGACTGGGCTGGACTCCATATCTCGGAAACCATGACTGTGGCTGGCACTGTTTACTCCCTGGGTAACTATTTTAGCAAGTACTGAATGAGCGTGGCAACTGCATCAGGGCTGAGCCACACTGGCAGAGTGATACAGGGAAACTCATGTTGCGTTTGTCCATGCAGCACCTTTCAGTAAATAAATAAAGGACTTTAGCCTCTGGAGCTGACAACCCAGCATCTTTTGCAAGTGGCTAAATAAATTAACAAAAATGCCTTTGATATCAGCCCTAGAATGGTGTATCCTGTTGCTAACCTGAGATAAGCACAAGCCCTTTTCATATGCAAGAATGCATGTGATCCCACGGTTTCACATTGCTACTGTCTCTTTTTCCTTCCCTCTCTAAAATGCCAACCCTATTGGAAAATCAATTTTATAGAACTTATCCACTGCACGCTATGCTCTTGCCAAGACCCCGACTCGTTCACAGTACACTGCCTCTTTGTGACTAACAAGCTCCCCATATGTTGCAGGACTTGTCAGCCATGCTGATCTTTGCCGGTGACCCAGCTGTGTGCTAACTAGGATGGCTACTACGCCTTCTTTTGCAGATAATAAGAGACAAGGCAGCAGCCTCAGCTGGTGAAATAAAAGGCATTTGTGGACAATGTGCCCAGTTCTATAATTCTTCATTTCTGAAGGCCTTCCAGAAGCCTTTTGTATGCATGGAGAACTTCCCAGAAGGCTTTGAAAGAGATTTATATTCCTGAAGAATATTTTGATAAAGAAAATTCTATAATTTACAACATTTCTTTTCAATACTAGCTAAAGGCCCCAAATAACAGCAGTACTTGATGTAGTTGTCTGAAACTCGGAATGAGGAAGGGACAGGCATTGCTTGTTGCGAAACTGCTGTTGGTCATCGGCCATCCTTCAGCACAGTTCTCAAGCAGGC
>NW_008825100.1:536331-538839 GCF_000699105.1 Pygoscelis adeliae
AAAGAACAATAACCTTGGCCTGATGCTGTCCTTATCCATATAATCTCTGGAAGCACTACCAGGAATCAGCTCCAGACTTCTACAGAAGGCTTTTTCTTTTTGTATGTATAGGCCTTTCCCAAGCTACACATGCATATTGTTTCAGGTGTTTCCTGGTCATTTTATCATGGATCACCACAGAAAGACTCACGTTTTTCTACCTACTCTCTTCCTGTCTCTCTCTATTTCTCATCCATCCATCCATCCATCCATCCATCCATCCATCCATCCATCCATCGCCTTCTCACCCTTCCTTTATTGTCCTGCTATGGACAGACCTTCAGCCAGGCAGACTGGCCTTGGCTCCTGCAACCAGTGTATTAGGCAGCTATGAAGGCCTTTATGAAATCAAACTTTTAAAAAGCCACTGTTATGGACATGAGAGCAATTCCACTCTTTCTATAGGTATGTGACTGCTCTAGGCTCCTCTGCTTTGTATGAACTTTGCTGAGTTTTTCATTGTCAGATTTATCATATCCAGAGCAATATTTATTTCCCCAAACCAAATCCAGAATATTCTGTATTGTCTTGTTCTGCAGCCAGTGCAAGGAAACAAGTCTGCGTTGCTTTCCAAAAAAGATGCTTCTCCCATGACATTTTATAGCAATTCCAGTCAAAGTCGCAGCAAGTGACATTTCTCTGCGGGTCATATGTCTGCCTCCTTTGTCTGCAAAACTATTTGCTGATGTATTTATTTTGGCAATTTCCAATTCAGATACGTTTTCGTATGCTTTTCCCCCATGCTCCTCCCATTTTTGTGCAACAGGACATTGTACCCTCTAGGATAACCAGATGGTTATGGTAAGGACCAAGCCTTCAGCTGGTGTAAATTGGCAATGCCAATAAAGTCCTTGGAGTTGCACTGATTTACACCAACACTGGTTATTTATTTTCTCACGTATTAGCCTTAATACCCCTCTACTAATATAGCTACTATTTCTCATACGATTAATGTCTTTTTTGTAGGAATTAAGCTCTTGTAATTTTATAGTACCAAACACAGCAGCAGACCCAACTATAACGAATCCGAATTTATTTATAGACAAATCATTACCTGACTGTATATACGTGTGTCTAGAGAAGGAAAGATCCAGCAATCATTTGGAGTCTCCATCTACTTATGCCACACTTTCTAATGCACACACTTTATGTTCACAAAGTTTCTGCTTTCGGGCTTTCTGATGGTTCTGGTCTTTAAGGCACAAAGAGAAAGGGCACTTTGCTCTGCCTCAGGCATGTGGCTGGCCAAAAGACGCTTATCTGATTAAAAAAACATTTTGCCTTTCTCGATCCAAAATTTGGAGTTCAAGTACAGCGAAGTAACTATCTAAACGGCAGACAGGGCAAGCAGCTCAGTTGGAATTACTGAGAATAAAAAGATTTTGTTTCTATGTGATGAAAACCAAAGTTGAATGATTTGAAAATTCATTTATTGCTCATCTAAACCACAACGGGTTTCCGCTGCTGTAAATCTCTCCCTTTTCCATTCTTAGTATGTCTATTATAGACCCATATTCTCTCTTCTGATTTTATACATGTTTGGCGACGCTGTTGTTCACAACATACCAGCACAAAGAAACCACAGGTATCACTAAAGATGCCACTATAGTAAATACCGTTACAAATTCCATCCTAGCCAGTCATTATTCAGGGGACTGTAGCAGGATCTGCGCTGAATCACTGCAGACCTCGTAATATGGAAAGCTCTATCCCAGTCTTTGCAATGAAACACTAAACTTGGGGGAACGCAATGTGCAAATATTCTCCATAAATTGTATTCATTATCAGTGCAAAGAGAAAAGGAAGAGTTCATTAATAGGAGAATAATAATGACTACAATGTTGTAATGAATGTATATATATATGGTATCTAAATGAATATGAGCATTATTCTCCTATACCCCTCTCCCCATATATACAATAAATGGTATTTTTTTTATTGTGACGCCTTTACTACTTGTTAAGACAGGTTAAAGCAAATTGTTTTCCGCTTCACGTTGAATGTTCTCCCCGAGAGGCCCCAGACTGGTGAGGAAAACGTGGTTTCTGGAGTACGGGGCCGTGCCATTTTCGCCCCCACCAATGCAGCCAAGCACACGTGGAGTCCCTGCGGGCCCGGGCGGGGAGGAGCCGGAGCCGGAGCCCGGCCGGCGGGTTCGAGCCGGGAAAACGAGCGTTTCACCCCGCCGCCTGCAGCGGCCGAGCCGCGTAACGGGGACACCGCACAGCCCCGCATCGCTGCGCCCAACTCAGCCGGAAGCCCACGCGTGGTGCGAAGAGCCCAACGGCGCCTGCCTTTTTTTTATTTATTTTGGTCGCAACCCCCCTTCCAAAGGCAGAGCAGCGCTGTGCAGAGTAAGCAGGCTCCTACCGAAGTTTCCCCGAGTTACTCCACCTATTCTGCAGGCGCTCTCCTTTTCACCAGCGTGCCTGAGCGCTAATTCCGCACCGCCGCGGCGGGGTCTGGGGG
>NW_008825100.1:539040-547302 GCF_000699105.1 Pygoscelis adeliae
CCCCCCCGGCAGCGGTTAAACCTTCTGCCTGGCGAGGCTTCCCCCGGGCAGGCGTGGCCGGGACGGCTGCCTGCGGGCTGGGCCCGCTTAACGGGCCCGGCCTGGGCTGGAGGCGCTAACGCTGGCCTGAAGCGACCGGCCTGATGCCCTGGCGGATAGGACTCCCCAGACCCGGGGGATCCAGAGCAGACCCGCCGGGAGAGCCACCTCACCTGGTGCCCGGAGAAGGGGGGTGGTTTGCTTCTGGCCTTGTCTCGCAGAAGGCAGATGGTTTCTTGTCACTTCACCATTTTTGCCATCTCCTGCGTGGTGTTGCTTAAATAAATCTTCCCTTTCTTGGCCCCCACTACACTGCGTTGTTCCTGATGTGTCTGTATCGTGTCAGAAGTTGTGAATCGCACACAGCAGAAGGTTCTTCATGAGCATGAAGAGCACTGGGGAGCGCTTGCAGGACGGATCTTCTAATTAGAAGACAGTTAAGTGACTAAGTGTTTTGAAAATGTCTAGGGTGAGAATTTACTTGTTAACTTTTTGCGCAGTGCCAGACCGTGTGGTTGCCTTGCGAATCGTATATAATGCTCTCGCAAGGTATGTAAAAAGCTCGGGTTGAAGCCGTGTGCCACCGAGGAGGGAAAGCGCAGCTGAGACTCGGTGGCTGTGCCAAGCCCGTAGCTTTCAGTGTGGTGTTACAGTTTTGAATATGCATTCCCAAGAGATGCAGGCTCTGAAGTAGTGTTGGTTCAATATGTGAATTACTCCCATCTGAGTGGAAACCCTCAGTAAAATACAAGGCTTAAAAGGAGAGAGACGTCGTCTCCTCCGTCTGCAGGCACACTAGCCTCCCAGTCCAGAAGAAGGAGGTGATGTCTTCTTTAGAGATCTTAATTTCCATTTTCATGAAAGGTGACGATAGTAAATACCTTTGTAGTGCCTGAGCATCGTGAACGCAGGCTGTCCGAGGCACCGAAGAATCTTTACATGAGTGTTGGTCACCTTGCTCCGTTCCCCCATTGCTCTGTTTGTGGCATGCCAGAAGGTCCCAAGAGCCAATGAGCGGAGAAAATTTGGAAGCCGGGATAAAACAAATAGGAACAACATGTGTAGGGTGAGAAACCAGGATGGAAATTACTGCATCGTGCTAATTTGGGACCTTGCATTACTTGTTATAAACATTCACCGACGTGTACCCACCTAAGTGCCCTTGCTGTGGTCAGGCTCTTTACCTCGTGGTAAAAATCTGCTGCTGGTGCCTTGAATGACTTGCAGCTGCAGTGGTTGTATAAAAGCAGTAAGTGATTTCCTTGCATAGCAAAGTCCTGTTACATTTTGATAAGCCTTCGCAATTAAATACCATATATTTGCCGAATGACATATTAAATAAATGGAAATGGGGTAAATGCAGGTTTTATATTCTGAAACTGGTTTATGCCAGAATAAAATTGGACTTTTATTTGATCATCAGCATTTCTAGGAAAAAAAACTAAGATCCGATCGGTGTTTACGTCAGTATTGCCATGTGGGACAGTTGATGATTCTTAATTAAGTTGGAGATTATTGCATTTGAAGAATTACAAGAAGCAGAGTCTTGTTAGAGGGAGATATCAAGAGATAGTATAAAATGGGGAAACAATGGCTGCGGGGAAATTATTAATAGATTTCGTCAAAGACAGGGACTTGGGCTGATCTCGCTCGGTATTTTAGTTGATGACCTTGGTGCACAAAATAGGATGCAGTAATGATGTTTGATGATGACCCAAAGCTGGGAACCGACTGCAGGGCCAAAAAGGACTGAGATATCCTACAGGAAAAACGGAGTGATGTTGAGTTAAGTAATACCTGTGGGCTGAAATTCAGCATGCAAGGTTTGGGGCTGGTACCGAGGAAAAAGGAGTTCAGTAACAGGAAAGAAGAGAGACTTGGATGTAGTAATGGATCACAGGATGTGAGCAACCGCTTTATGACAGTGAAAAAAGAAAGTGTGATCCTCGGTGTGCAGCAGAAGAGCTCCTTCAAAGACAGACGCAAAAGTGTGGACTTTCTTGTACAAGGCTGTGAGAGCCGAACCTGGGATCGTATGCATCAGCTCTGGTCATGTGTTAAAAAAAAAAAAAAGGGGGGGGTGTGCAGACTTCAGGAAGTGCCAAGAGCTGTTGGGATGGTGAAGTAAGTGGAGAGTGAAGGGTTTAAGCTTGTTTTCCTAGGCAAGCTAAAGCTAAGAAGGGACGTAACAGTTTAAAAGCCCGCATTAGGTACGGTATTCCTGCGGAGTTTGTAATTGGGACCTACAGTCTCCAGTGTCGTGTATTGAAAAGACTCCTGTAAATTCTGGGAATTCCTGCGATCACCTGGTGGGCAAAGCCCCCAGGGACAGGAGAGACTCTCAGCTGAAATAGTGATGTGTTTGTGACTCCGTGCTTTCTTTCCTGGAGGCTAAATGTATTATCCAAGCTCCACCACCATGCCATCCAGAGGAGGGAAAAAAATGTGGAGCACCTCCTTTTTGCTTGAGGGAAGTGTGTTGCAGTGCCAGCCTTGATGCAGACGTGGGTTCAGTGTGAGTCAGGAAGCTGACTAAGAAGCCAGACACCATGGTTGCCCTCCTTTACCCCAAGACATGTTCATGATTACAAATAACGCAGAGAATCAGCCGTGTAGAAGAGATCCTGTATTCTTAGGAGGACTCTGCTGCCTCCCCAAACTGCCAGCAGGAAATTATGTGTGATCAGAACTTTTCTTTTCCGTTTGTTTTGCCTCTTGGAACTTTATTCTGAGTGATGGAGAATGCCACAGCATGGCATTGCATCTTCTGTGCAGTTACCTGTAGTATCTTAACTAGCCCAGATGTATTTAACTTCCTTTTTGGATTTCAATCAGCAAAAGTGAATGCTGTGTCCTCTGCGCTGCTGCTGCATCATCTTCAGAGAGCTTCCTCGGAACCTGCTGAAGCCGGGGCGGAAGGGGGATGGATGCGCTGGTTTGGCTCCCCTTGTGCCCGTGTGGCCATAAGTAAGAGTCAACAAAAGCCGCCACCAGTTGGCAGTTTCAAATTTAAAAACAATGTCAGCGCTTTTTTCCTTAAGTTCCAGATGGCTAAGCTGTCGATCAAAATCGTTGTTATACATGAATGTGGCACTGAATCCATGTATAACAAGACTCTTGATGGACAGGTTTTTAAAAAAAGAGTGATTGGGATGGGAACTCTGCCATTCCTGTAGTGTCGGCAGTTACTCATGTAGGATGCTACCTAGTGCACGGGCAGGGGGAACTCCTTTTCCCTTCACTCTCAGGTTCTTTTGTGCCTGATTACAACTACGGTTTGTAATAATGTATGGCAGTTTTCACCAAAAGTGTGTTACTTCGGTAACTCTTCCTCTGTATTGAGATTACTTCTCTGGTTTGCTGGGTTGTTTGCTTTTATATGGGGTGACGAAAATGGGTGTGCTGTGGGATTGCTGAGGTTCTGACTCCGTCCTGAAAAATATTTTTCAGATCTCACTTTCCAGTTGAGAAATGTTTTCTGGCGTCTCTTCAAGAAGAGAGAGATCTGTGAACCTCTGTGGCTGACTTGAAACTAAGGGCTGTGTTTACTTGCTTATAAATTACATAATCTCCAGTTGATGCTTGAAGGAGGGGAGAAAAACAATTTATCGTTACTGCAAAGCAAGCCTTTCTTTCATCTGATACCGGTTTCATTTCTTCACCTCTTCTCTATGGTTTCACATTCCTAGCTGTCCCATCCCACATGTTTCTTCCTCCTCTGTCTCCTAGTAGACAAAGCTATTTGTAAATCCTGTTTTCTTTGTAAGGCATTTTTGCAGCTGTGGTTCTGCTCTCAAATGACTAATTGCCTCCTCAGAAAATTTGGAAAAAATTAATAGCCATATTTTTTAACCCAATCTCCAATTTATTTAAGAGAAATATATTTAACGTTTCTTATATCTGCATTTTTCACCCTTTTTTAATTATTTTTCAGGATTTGGGTATCTCCTAATTGAGGAGAGTCAAAATACTGATTGCAAGTGAATCCTCCTCAGTCAGCCTGTTGGATGTCTCTGAGAACATAAGAAGTCATGGCAGAAAATGATGTAATGCCAACCTTACCAAAAAAGTGTGGCCCGTACATTTCATCTGTAACCAGTCGTGGCATGAATTTGGTAATTCGTGGTATAGTGCTGTTTTTTATTGGCGTATTTCTTGCATTAGTATTAAACTTGCTTCAGATCCAGAGAAACGTTACTCTCTTCCCCCCCGATGTGATCACAAGCATCTTCTCCTCAGCTTGGTGGGTGCCACCTTGCTGTGGCACAGCATCAGGTAAGTTCAGTCGTGTACGTATGCCTGGTGTGGAGATGAAAGGGTGGATAGATAGTTACACAGTTACAAAAAAAAATATATGAAAGGTGTGGAAGTTAAAAATTTCTCTTACAGCATCATTGCCCTTTTTGAGCTATTACTAGTCTTCTGATCTCCCCGTGTAAACACAAATATGCATGCACGTGTCCAGAAATTGTTGTTCTGCCAAATTGTTTTACTGTAAGCTCTGCTAACAATATTAACCTTTGCTTTTTCTGCTGGGTTAGAATACAAGTTTAACAGACTTTAGAAGGTGACGCCACTTGTAACCTGTGTTCTACAGGCAGCCCTTGCAAATACCCTGGAAGCATCAGGTTGTGCAGCACACAGTACCGTGTTTTGAGCGCAGCAAACCACCTTGAGTAACACTCCCTTTTGCGGTCTAGCTTTCCATTTGTTCCTCATTCCAGTTTGAGGTATCGCTTTAGCTCCGTAAAGCTGGGCGACCTGACTGTGTCTCAGGGAGTTGAGGCCAGGCACGCAGTTTGCGGTTGTAGAGGCACGTTGCAGAACAGAGCACCTTGGTTAGATTCATGTATCAAGTTGGATGATGTGAACATGCTCCATTTCTCCTATGACCACGTAGGGAGTTGGGGTTTTTGCATGTTTAGCTAGTTTAAGTGAGATGTCTACTGTAGGTAGTAAGAAATAACCCTTTTTCCTCTTCATTCATCTTCAAGTATCAAGGCAAGTTCCATGTTACAAGCCTGATGGAATTTGGCTTTCTACTTGGCTCTGAAGATCACTGATCCCATGGGTCAGTTTTACGCTTTACTAAGGGAATATTCTTAGCAGCCAGTACTGGAGGATTCTGCTTTAGCGAACCTTTACAGTAAGGTCAATTTTAAAAAGATTGAGAAGCTGGCATTTCTGGGTATTAATATGAGTCAGTAAACTAGCTTTTGAGTTGGCATTACTGTTTTGCTAATGATAATATTTAAGTCTATTTTTTCCCTAGTCGTCTAATTGCTTTCTTTTTGATACCTTGTTGAAATACTACACGCCAAATGTCATAGAGGAGCTCGATTTGAAAGGAAACCCTCCAAATACCTCTCTCTGAACCTGTTAGTTTTGTTCTACTATGGAAAGACATTTGGTGTATTATGGTGGCAGTTACATACCTGTTCATCTGCTAGTTGTCTTAGTCCTCTTTCTGTTATCCTGCTGAGATTGTGGATTAGCTACTGTATTGGATCCTGCCTTTGCTGTACTTTTCTTTTATACTTTAAACTGATTTGTTTAACAAACACGTCTGGTAAAGGTTTGATCTTTTATATGGAGTAGTGGGGGTTGAAATGACAGAATCCCAACCTGCAGCAGCAATGCATAAGGTCTGCAATGTTCAGCTGTAACGTTTGCGCTGTCAGCTGTTTGCACCAAGCTGCACCTTATGCTCTCTCGGGTCGTCTGAGAACACCGGCTGCAGCTGTGTATGGGGAAGTTGGGAAGGCTAGGTCTTGCCATCATCTCAGAAGAAACTTGTGGGCCTTTCTGGTTCTGATGGGTTGGTGGTTTTGATGGAAAGACTGGGTATGGCTTGTAAAGTGTAGTCAGTCACCTGCTAGGTACTTGCACTACTTGATTTTAAGCCACCTGATTTAAAGATATTACTGCCTTAATTGGCTTTTCCCAGCAGGAGTGACCCCTGTTGGGGTGTTCGAGTTCTTTCTTTTCCATTATCAGTCTTTTCTTCTCCACTTTCTTTCTACTCTGCTAGAGTACATACAGGGAACCTCTGTGGTAAATGCTGATAATTCACCTGTTTTCTTACCTTCCGTACTTGCACAGCCTTCCTGGAATTGACATGAACCCTTCTCTGTAGTATGGTTTATTATTATGAACAGAATAAAGGTATTTTGCATATTTATAATCAGTGGTGATCAAGGCTGCTTTCAGAGGAGTCCTTTCATCCGTCACTGTTATTAGTCATCAGTTTGGCCCAATGCCTTTGGCAAGAAAATTGCTCAGGGAGCTTTTTTTTTTTTCTCTCCAGCTTTACTGGTGATTTATTTTCCCGAATCCTGGAGATCAGTTTCCTCTCTGGCAGAATAAAGAGCATTTGCCATAACATACCTCCAACAGCATGCCAGACTGGGGGCACTCGAGTCCGTACCAATGACTCAGGCTCTGTCCCCCCCCCTTGCCCCCAGCACCAGTTTAACATTAAGCACCAGTGTTACTCCTCAGCTGTGTTGCTAACAGTCTTTTCAGCTGCAATTGCAGTACAGAACAAATTTATGAAGAAATGTTCAAAGAGCATAGCAGTTCCCTGGGGTTGAAAGTCCTGTTTGCTTTCTGTATTCAACAGCTACTGTAGGCTCTTGGCTTTCCCTCTTCTGTGTGAGCCTTTATAGTAACACTGAAGAAGAGAAAAACATTATCCCGACAAAAACTGCTTGTAACAACAACAAAAGACGACATAAAATATTGATGTTATAAACCATGCTCTGCCCTTACTGTGGTGTGTTTGTTTTGCAGTTACTTAAACATGTATGTTTGGTATGTGGGATTTTCAAAAGTGCCAGCCTGCAAGCTGTTACTGCTCTTTTTGATCTACGATGTGAGACTGCAGATTTTGGTAGGGTGCAGAGCTCTTTCATCCTCTGCCCCTAGTTCAAATTGTCTCTGTTTTGCTACTTCTACCAGGTCACTGCTGCAGTCGTTGAAGATGCTGCTGAAGTTTTACAGGGCTTTTTTAAAGAATGAAATTGTTTGAAATTCCTCCTCTTTTACAATGTATGTTTTGTACTATTGATCCTTAAAAGATCTGTCTTGGTAGTCACAGTAATTGTCAAAGTCTCTAGATAGTCTTTATTTTAGTTAAATATTGCCAGTGCTTTAACTTCTGGGCCTTTTTTCTTTCCTGTCTCCACAGCTGTGATTGGGCTATTGTACCCATGCATGGACAGACATCTGGGAGAGCCACATAAATTTAAGAGAGAATGGTCCAGTGTAATGCGATGTGTAGCTGTCTTTGTGGGAATAAATCATGCCAGCGCTGTATCCTATATTCTAATGAAATTGGCGATAACAAACGGGTTTCCACTAAAACAAAGCTCAGATAGCCAGTCATGGTGAATTGTTGTTGAAGATATAACATGCAGCATTTTTGCAAGGGAAATGCAGAATATGTGTAAGTGTTAAACTGTCGTAGCAGTATTGGAGGTGATGAGTCGCATGTCTTTTCATTCTGAAAAATCTTTTCATTAGAAATGTCTCAATATTGGGCTTTGTCTTACTTACAGTCTTTATTTTCTTTGAATAATTAAAGTAAGTGTGGGGAAATATTTGTGCGGTAGGTATTACAGAAAAGTGCTTTAAGACATTCCAAGGGTTGATGTCCTTTTAACACCATGGTAAGAGGTTGAAGCCCAGTCTTGAGGTCATCAGTGAAGCACATGCACTTTGCAAAGAATGGGGACAACTCAGGACCAGGTAATACCCAGGACTACACAAAGCGGTAAGCGCTGTTACCCCATTCTGCAAATGATGCCTTGATGCTGAGAGCGTAGTTACCATTCCCATGGTCATTTGGTAAGAGCAATTAGGAGTCAGTCATTGTGTTGCAGTACATTATAGTCTTCCTAATCGTGTAGCAATTCAGATACATCCTTGCACAAGCGTGCTCAAAACTGGCGTCCCTTCCCTCTGAAGCAGCTGGGGACATGCTGGGTGACAGGGTGTTTTTCACGCGGACTGACACACCTTACTGGCAGTGCTGTGAGTCTTAGTGGTTTTGTGTAGTCATGTCTAGTGCCTCCTCTGTCAGGTAAAACTGGGCGCTCTCTGTGAAAATTGGGTTCTTGTAAGCTAATTAGAAAGAAAGTTGATCATCTCTGGAACTCTCATCTCCTTCAGTGTCAGCTCCAACACGGTTTGCAGAAACCATGCTAAAAAGTTCTGATTGCG
>NW_008825100.1:547321-557905 GCF_000699105.1 Pygoscelis adeliae
CAGGAAAAGAGGGCAAATTAAGTGAAAGATGTGAGTGCTGGCTGAATTCTTACTGAGGTGGCTTGGCCCTCAGATGGGTTTTGTCGTAGTTTGGCTTTGTTCCCACCAGCCATCCTATCCACTGTGGCCGGATGAGCTGGAGCTGCCAAGGTTCAGAGTCATTCCCACTGTCCCTCACAAACCTCGCTCTCCTTGCCAAAGATGCACTAATCTGGTCCTGTGGTTCTCACCGACCTGGACTGTACCTGTTGTGTAAGCACATGCAACTTCGCTGCTTTTAAGAAATACAAGAGAATTGACAGCTTCTCTCTGCATGGGTCAGATTATTTACAGCAAACCTTCTTGCAGTTTTCTAACAGCTCTTAACACGTATTCCAGGACATCATTAATGTACTGTCTGTATTTCCTCCTTGACAGCTCTCCAGACTGCTTTCTTTTCAGCTTATTACCAGTTCTGCACATTACCATATTTGGTGTGCGTTTTGGTCTTGTTTGACATTTTTTCTGATGCTATTGATTTTTATCCTGTAATTATTTATTTAAGCTAGTTGAACTTCTTTCTCGTTTCCTCTAGGTCTCTCTCCAGGTCTTTGTGAGAAAATAGGGCACGGTTGTTATGTTGTCATCCCATAAATTTGCTTTCAGGCTTATGAAACTTGACAGCCTCCTTTTTAATAATCTGTTTTGGACAGAAGTAGTGAGGATGAGTTAGTATTTTCAAAACATTTTGAAGAATGTGAAAGACTGCAAAGGTACCTGGAGTGACTTCATACTTTAATCACAGAGTTGACAAAACTGATTTTCAATGTTGATTTACGTGAATATTTTCACAGTAATATTATTTACATTTTGTTTTCTAGGAAATAATATTAACATTTTTAATGTTTAGCTGAATGTTTGCTATCGTATAAATTAAACAAAATTGCAATTAAGTAAGAGTGACAAGTACCTTTTTTCAGTAAATCCATGTCATTTAGAGAAGTCTAATGCTAGATTTAAGATTTCATGCTTAGTGTAATAAAGGTCCAGGTAAGGATGAGACGTCCTTACTCTGAACAGTAACATGTGCATTGTATGTCTGTATAAAACGCCTGCATTATCTGGTAGGTGTGTAGTCTCTTTGCTCTTGTACAGTGCTAAGACTCTAAAAATGTGAAGGAGTGTTGTAAGTTTTTACTTTCCTGATGTATTTGTAACACTTACGAGGCTTATTTCTTTATACCTGGAAGCTGTGTTATAGCTGATACTGCTAGTGCTGTATCTTTTATGGTATTTTTTCTGTTGTGCCAAAATATGATAAACAGAATGAAGAAAATTGCTTTACCCTTGTATCTGATATTTCCAAGCTTATCCTTAACAATCAACACAGAAAGTGGATTTTGCCAACAATATCCAGTTGTCTCTCACATTAGCAGCCCTGTCAATTGGACTGTGGTGGACATTTGATAGATCACGAAGTGGCTTTGGTCTTGGAGTAGGAATTGCTTTCCTGGCCACATTGGTGTCACAACTTCTGGTCTACAATGGAGTTTATCAGTAAGTATTTACTCCTTTAAGGTTAAATGATAGTCTCCTGAAGCTATAACATAAAATCAGAATAACTGAAAGGGTAGAATTTGACATGATTTTCAAAGCTGCCAGCACTCAATTTTGAGTGCAACGTAAATCGGACTGTTCATGAAAGCTTTTGTGTGTTTGTAAGTGAGGCTTTTAGTTGGAAGTTGCTTATTTCAATGAAATTGCTACCTTATCAAGAATGTAATGTGCTTTTTTTAGTTGAACAAATGGAATTATAATCAATAAGAAGCTTGCTTTGTTATTTGCTGCAAGTAATTAAATTTCAATAATACATGTCTTTTTTTAGTTGAAACGTCCTAATATTTAAATTTGTGGATTTGTCTCGTGTGATTGGACGACTCTTATGTATTGCACAACGTTGAGCTCAAAAATGTGTGTTCTTTTCCAGATACACATCTCCAGATTTCCTTTATGTTCGTTCCTGGTTGCCATGTATATTTTTTGCTGGTGGAATAACTATGGGCAATATCGGCAGGCAGCTGGCAATGGTAAGTTTGGAGGGGGGATTGCTTGCCTTCTAGTAAAAGTTTTAATCTACGTGTCATTCTTCCCTTCATATATACCAACCAGCTATTTGACTTGTGGATGTGGAGTAAGGCAGAAATCAGTAGTCATTGCTTTTTGATCTAGTTAGTGAGCCGTTAGTACTGTTACTCAGAGCACACAGCCCATGGCTTTGCTCTGTATGCTCTCAGTTGCATACTTTTAGTTCTTTCAGGACCAGGAGCTAAATAAGAGCTCCCATGTTTGGGGAGAAGTCAGGCCATCCCCTAAGTCTGCACTGCTCTCTCTGCTGCTCAAGGAGACAGAAATTGCAGCCAGGAGTGTGTGCACAGAACTTAAGGAGACCAGACTTATCTGGGTGAAGTGTAAGCTAAGCTATTTTATCACCCATTTTGTAGAAAAATCCCCCTCATAGCAGTCTTTTTCATTAGCTAGGTAAATTAATATTATTAATTTTGTCAACTTCTGTTTTTCAGTATGAATGCAAAGTCATTGCGGAGAAGTCTCACGAGGACTGAGGAGAAACAATGTGCACCTTTTAAACAGGAAAATATCTGACAAACGGCTGTCGGAGGAGCATAAGGAACACTTGACTATGAAATTGCCAAAATGCAATTTTTTTCCCTTGAGTGGTATACTTTACTGCAATCTGTGATTGCTGCTTCTATAGAAACCTTGATGTCTGATTTTGATTACTGTGAAGTTACAATAGTATGCAATACACTTGACAATACTGGTTCAATTATAGGATTCTCTTTTCCAACTCTAAACTGAGTTTACTGTAAGTTCTTGTCTGTCCATAATGTTGCAGTGCCAAACTGAACCTTTGCACTATGTTTCTGTAGCTGAAACTTCTGCTTCACTTTATCTCAAGAGTTTTGAGGAATTTGTTCTTAAGAGCTCAGTGAAAGACGGGGGATTCAAATTTAGGAATGAAGATCTTAACTTTCCATGATGATAGCCCGTAATATCTTTATGAAATTCATGGATTACAGGTGAGCTTTGATGCAGTAAGTAACTGATTTCTGCCTATTAACACACTGATCATTCTTACTCACATCACAGGTGAGGAAACTTAATACGGATCGTATGAGTTATTGCCATATCATTTCATTTGTCTGTGGTACGTGCCCAGTATCACAGAATACAGAAATGGAAACCGAGACTGGAAATTCGCTATTTTTTCCCCTGGTACAACCAGTATACATGTTTGCATATGAGTTTATGCGGACCATCATCAAATGTGGACAGATTCTGAAACTACTTGTTATGTGGAGTAAGAGGATACAATTCGGGTCATTCTTGTACAATCCCTTAAGCTGACTTGTGGTGAGCCCTTATAAAAAAAAAAAAACGTTAGTTTTTATTGCGAAACTTAATTTTGCTGAACTAAATCAGCCGCTACCATATAGTGTCATAAAACTCTCCATTACCGATGTTACTCTTGATAGTTCTTGTCTACTACCTGCTCTGTTCGCAGGGATCGGCAGAAGGAGGCAAGGCTGTATTTTAGGTACTGATGTAGCCCTTATTGCTGTGACTATGGTCCAGGCAACCATAAATGCATTTGTTCTCATAGCAATCTCCTGAGGTAGAGAAATACCGTTACCCCTATTTTACAGGTGGCTGTGCACAGAAAGTCTGATAGGACAGAGCTGAAATAGGCTGCGTGCTAATCGGTTCCCTTCTTAAGAAGGCTTTTAGTGTGTCACCTGTATTTGGGGCATACGTGGAATATCCTCTTGGCTTTGCAGCTCCCTTTTAAGACCATGAGATAAAAGAACTCGTGCAAGAAGGCAGAAAGCAGACTTCAAGAGGACACTGCTAACCTGTGCCAGCAGTGAATTTGGCATGGGGTGTCTCCACTTTGTTTTCCCCCTTCTGTCTCTCTGTGTTCATGTTGTTTTAATGTATTTGTTTTCCTTTTTTGTCTTGAAGTTCTATTTTTTAAATCTTCCATGAAAAGTTTATAAGACATGTTACAGTCACCTAGGGAGGCTGGAGTTGGTCCAAAGAACAAATAGATGTTTAGACAAGTTTTTATTAATAAATGTGTGTATGCGTTGTACACGAAGCTTGAAATAGGCAACTCTTTTTCAGTCTTACATGCTTATCTCTAAGTCTGAAAAGTATGCAATGGAGTGCTTCCAAAAGCGTTGTAACGAAAGAGGTGGTCACAAAAAGAAAATTTTTTGAATGGGGAAGTGTAAAAATAATAAATAAGCCAGTGATGTATAAAGAGCTTGGTTCTGCAGCTCCACAAATTTTCATCAGCTTATCATGGTTCCATGACAATTCAACACCTGAAGCACACTGTCATTGGGTAATGTTTCAGGAAAGCACTTACAGATGTGCTTTACGTTAAGCAGAGGTAGAACATGTTGAAGCAGATCCCCGACCAGAGATTTTCTTTTAATCAAACCATATGGCAATAAGAAGCATTTTATTAATAAAACCAAGAAACTGTTAGGGCGCGAACTAAGGGTGAGTTTCTTTAGGCAGACTCTGGCATTTCACTGAAGAAGCTGTGGGGTCCCTTTCCGTACAGTATTTGGCCTCATCCGCCGCCTTTACTTAAATGGCTTCAGCTTGGTGGCCAGCGTGATGAGTCCCTCTTGAGTTATCAGGGCATGAATGTCATAAAAATTCAGATGTTTCTTATCCTAACTGTAGGGAATAACATGGTACCTCAGTAGCCAGTGTGCTGACTTGGTAAACAATTTACTTTCATCGTGACCAATAAGTGTATACAACTGGAGATGAGTAGTTTTTATTATTCACTTGGTGGTAGAACTGCTTTTACCTGCCAGTCTAAATATTTACACAGAAGAAGCCTTGTGCATGTTAAAATGTGCAGTATGTGAGAAGTGGTTATTGTGCATCTGTGGCACCCACTTTACAACACTTTGCACTCAGATTCACCTAAACCTGATTAGACTGTGCTGTCCACTAACTTCTTTTAAATTTCATTTTGGAAATTTTGAGCATGTTGTGCAAAGGCAGTGATCATCCAAAATAAATTTGGGTGGAGTCCTTTATTATATGTGTTTTATTATTTTTATTCTTATTTGACTAAAGATGGTACAAGATTCACATCTTGGATGTCGTATTTTTTCAAACCGCATTGTAATTTTGTGGCTGATGTGTTCAAACCCTGACAAAGGTTCATGAGGAGAGTGCTGATACGGCCTTAACTGTAGTGGTGTGAACATGCTGCTACTGTATAGCGTGTAATTATAACATTAGACTGTCTTAAAAATGTTGTTCAATAGAGAATGAATAAGGTATATTTTAGATACACGACTTTATAAGCACTATAACCTCTTCACTAATTAAGCATTGTAAGGTCTATGCTGTTTAAACTGGCAAATTGCTGTTAAAAGCAAAATGTGCATTAAATACAATTACAACCTTGTTTGGTAGGTTTCTTCTTTCTTTAAGAAATGATACTGATTTTTAAAATACACTGAGTTGCCTTCTATCAGCAATCTCGTAATAATTTTGACCATTGAGCTGGCATATTGGTTGCACAAAACACCTGTCTAGAAATACTGAAAAAGAAGCAGGCAAGATCAAATCGGCAGCGATTCTATCATAATTAGCATGCTGCGCAGCCTTTGATAATTTGCCCTTTTGAATCTACAATGGGAATATTTGAGCTGGGGGAAAATAAGCCAGATAACTTCAGTTGAAATACAGAAAATAGAGATTTAGATATAAATAGCCCCTATGAATATGAAAAAACCCACGAATGGCAGAGAATCCCTTAATATATTTGTATTTATTAATGTTCCGGTCTGGATATGAACTGAATGTTATTCTGGTATTCACAGACTGTCCATTCGCAGTGCTCATCACTCTGTCTCAAAAAAGACGTAACAAACAGAGGTTTAGAAATGTGTAATGAGAAAGCCTCCAGGCAGAGGTGAAGAAGGGGTGGGGGGAGAGGTTCGTCAGTATTTGCGATGCAGTGCCCACAGCAGGACGGCAACACAAGTGCACGTTGGAAAGAGCACAGGGGGGCGGGCAAATGGAAAAGACCCGTGTTTGTGTTGGATGGGGCAACCTGTGACCCAAAAGCCCAAACTCTGCTGTCAAAATGCAGAGTCCTGGGCATGCCAAGTGTCTGACCAGGCAAATTACAGCCAAGGATAGGAATAACCATAATTTTACCTGCCACAGCGCTAAGTTCAGTCAAAAGCAGGCTGGCAAAGCTGCTTTGCTGGAGAGTTTACCTCTCCCTTGCATCTGTAGCCTCTCCATGAGAGCATTGCGCAGGGGAATGGAAACTTCAGGTCCTTCCTGCCAAAGTTCAGCCCAAGGGTGTCAAACGGCAAGTTGCCCGTTTCGGAGAGAACATTCCAGCCACCAGACTGCCAGGCTCTTGCGAAATGCCTCTTGTGCCTCCCTTTATGACGTGGCTGCTGTAAGCAGCTCAAAGGAGAGTAAACAAAGAAACTTTTCCGCTGTAGCTCCTGTACTTCCCTTCTGCCATCTGGCTGGGAGCTGCCATGGGGACCTATGGGCATACACCAGCCTTCCCTTTTTACCTCTCCCAGCATGTAAGGAAGGGACATAATTTTACCAGCTGCATCACCCCGGACATTTTACATATGCTTTTTACATTTTGGAGCAGTGTTACCGATAATTCCTAATGGTAACGGATGAATATAACCTGTGGAAGCGATGTTAAATATCAAATACAATGCTTATAGAAGTACATGCACAGCTGGGCAGAGGGAACGCGTGTCTCGCCGTGGGAATAGCTAGCTAATGCTGTTAGTTTTGATGCTGGTATTAAATGCAAAGCATGAGTAATTTTGCAGCTTAATGTTCAGTACTAAACAGTAAGTGAAAGGTCAGTCCAACATGTTAACTGTCATGGAATAGTAAACACTACTTTAATTGCTTCATGCAGCCAGCGTGGATTTTTGCTGTGTCTGTTGTCGTGTTTTGAGCAGCATGGTCCAGAACCTTGTCCCGATTACCTCCCCTCGGTCAAATGACAAAGCCTCAAATTAAAGAATAAACTTTATGCCTGGGCTTTTCAGGCAGCATACTGGGAGTTTGTGCTTTGAATGGTTAAAAGCCACTCTAGGGAAGAGGTAGGGGTTATTTCTTGATCCGATTGGAGCCGAAATCTGGGTTGAAGTGTAGTTTTGCATTTTCTTCAGGTTTTCCTTTCCTGCTCTTCGCTGCTGAAGTGCAGAAGTTTAGCAGCTCCTGTTGCACTTTCACACGTACTTTGGTTTTTTAGCCTGCCCAGCACTATAGCAGATAGGAAACAACATATACAAATAAGAAAGAATATAAAGGGAAAGGGCTGCTACTGTTTCCCCAGGCCACGCCGGCTGAGAGCTCAGTGGTGTCCAGTGTGCCATGTACATCAGTGTCAGACGCACAACCTACAACGTCCCCAGATCCAAGTTGGTAGGATTCCCTTTCTGTACTGGCAGCAGTTCTGCCTTGACTTTTCCACTTAACCTCTATGCAGGGAATGACCTGTTGTACTGCAGTTATGCAGTTATGCAATCTACACATTGCAGAGTATTCGCAATGGCAAAATCCACAGCTATAACCCTGAGGTCTGCTTTTTATGAGTTTGTTGGTAGAAATCCTGAAATTGTGCCTTTTAAACAAATACGGCAAAATATTTGTTGAAAGAAAATCTGTATTTATAAATACGTTGCTGTCTGAATTCACGATGTAATTCTGCTATTTCTGTTCTCTGATTAGTTCAACGTATGCCTTGTGTTACGTGAGATAAACCTACATTTCAGATATTTAATACTTTTTTTGGTAATCAAACCTCAAAGCAAGATTTGTTTCATGCAATTATTCAGGGAAAACATGTGAACTAAAAAGAAAGCTGGGAGGAATAGGGTTGCGACTTAATTTACCAGATAGAACTTATGCAAGATGCTCCAACATTTTGCATAATGTTGCAAGAAAGAAAAGGACAGCAAGGGATCATTCTCATTTCATCTTGGGTTTCAAAACAAGAGGGGAAGGGGAGCCTTACAGATGCAGTGCATTTGTATTGACTTGTTCTGATCTTCAGCTCTTCTCCAAAGGCATCACTTTATTGGCCGTGATCACCGGAGCATGTTTTGGCTCATCTGTTTTCCTCTAACCTAGCTGTGCAAGGCGTTTCCTCAGTGGCTAGGGATGCCTCGGGTAAGCCTGGCCTTGGCACCAGAGAATTCCTAGGGAAATGGCTTTAGCAACTTCTAGCTGAGATTGACACAGTCCTTTCAAACTTTGTGAGAAACTGGTGATCGGGCCCCGGGCACTTTGGTTGATAATGGTGAGGTAAAGGCGAGGGATGTGACTACATGGTGTTCAGGTGGGGGTGAAAGTCCCTGTAAGGACGTTAAGTGCATATACCAATTACGGGTTCTAACGAAAAGCAAAGTTGCCCTGTTCCGCAGACCATCACTTCTTGTCTCAAGTGGTGAAACCTGCCATCAGTGTGCCAAAGAGGGAAGAACATGCTTTTTTACTCCTCCTTACTTTTCCTTTGCACAAATACATAGGAGCCTGGGCGAAGGACAGTTAATCCCGTTCTTGGAACCAGGACTATTTATAGGCTGGGTTAGCACTGAAAGACTCCACTGTTTTCTTTTTAAAAACAAATGCTTGTTCTGTGCTGCATGTCAAGTGCAATCATTGCTGAATGAACTGACATGCAAAGCCAAGTTCTCAGCTGAACTGGCGCAGCTCCATCGATTTCAGTGGATATGCAGCAGTTCATGCTGGTTGGGAATTTGGCCCGCTGTGTTTGAAAGGGGTGAACTTGTTTAGACCTCACTTCTTTTCTAATGTGATACAGGTCAAAAAAATTCCTACGTTGTGCAACAAGTAAGAGCAGCACGCTGCAGAATCTGCCTTTCCCTCTTCTCTTTCACCACTGATGAAAACTGTCATCATTTTCTGTGATTTACAATGTGTGCTTTTTATATGGTATATCAGCCCTTCAGGAGGACAGACTTATAAGAATCAGATCTGGCAAATCAGATTAATAATGATGCAAACACAAGATGTTGGCTGCTGACGAGCTTGTTGTTGTAAATGCTTGCCACAGCCTTGCATTTTTTTTGTCCGGTATTTCGCTTGCAGGAAATTCAGCTGAGGATTTGTTTTGGGCCTGTGCCTGTTCTGATTAAACTGGAGAGAGTGAAATAATACTGCTTTGTGTGGTTTCAGGCCCCGCTTACCAACCAGTCTCCTCAGATCGGTGTAACAAGGAAAAATGCAGTGGAGTAGTGGCTGGAAGATGATTAATTGAAAGATCCTCAGGACTGGTGTTTCAAGGACATGAATCGATGTAGTGATGTATTCGCTATGGCGATAAGTGGTATAAGAAACAATAGACATGTAGTACTATGTAAGTAATAAATGTAGAAATGCAGTGTTAAAAAATAATGAAGCTGGTAGAAAGTGAGTACCCGTTCCTGGAAACATTTTTTTCGGGTTTGTTCTGCAGATTTTGGTCATTGCACTGGTCCAGGGGATGAACTCTAGGGCAGTGAAGAGCAGCAAGATGAGGAGTCACTTGATAAGCTGGCTAGATACAAAAGGGAGCTCAGTTTAGACGTCGGGTCAAAATGCCTAACACTAGGACAAATACCAATGGTATTTGTGTAGTCCACACACACTGGCTTTTTGATTTTTTAAAAATGTAAATTTATAAAGGAGAATCACCACAGAATTGATAAAGGACGAATCACCTTGTCCGTACCAAGGGACAGTCAGAAATATCACAAGTTGCATTTGCATTTGTGCTGGGACAGCTGACCCCAACTGTCAGAAGGAAGGGGGACACGTTCGGAGTGACCAACGTGGGGCTCGAAGGTTTCGAGATAATGACAGGTTTGATTGGAATGTGCTAGATTGAATTTATAGCTGTTATTGCTGTTTAGCTATTAACGGGCAGGCTCCTGTGCTTGCCATGGGGCTTGCGGGCTTGCTTGCCTTACTGTCTTTTAGAGTCTAGTGCTCCTTAGTGGCTGGGTTTTTTTTTTCCCTCTTTCTGTTGTGGAGAGAGAGAGCGGCTGTGTGGTGCTTATTTGCTGGCTGGGGTTATATCACAATAGTCCTTTTTGGCGCCCAACGTGGGGCTCGAAGCATTCGAGATAACAACAGATTTGATTGGAATGTGCTAGATTGAATTTATAGCTGTTATTGTCATTTAGCTATTAATCGGCAGGTTCCTGTGCTTGCCATGGGGCTTCCTTGCCTTACTGTACATTAGAGTCTAGTGCTCCTTAGTGGCTGCTTTTTGCTTTCGCTGCTTGCTGTAGTGCTGCGCTGCTGATCATCTCACTGTGCTGGGCCTGGGAACATGCTGATAACAGCAACGGCGATGGGCCTGGGCTGGCGGGTGGCCAGGGCATCGCTGCTGTTTCTGTGCTGCTGTACTGGCCAGGCTGGAACCCCAGTGTGAACTCGAGTCGAAGGGACTGTGACCTGTGGGTGAGCCCACGCAGGGACAGGACACCC
>NW_008825100.1:558415-559381 GCF_000699105.1 Pygoscelis adeliae
TACTGGATGATTCAAATGCATTCTAAAAATAAGTTGCTGTGAATGTTTGCAAGGCAACTTCTCCAAGACTGCTGGAGAAAAAGTAACTGTTTCCATGCATCAGTCCTGCAGACAGTTTGATGAGCAAAGCAGTGCTATCTTCATTTTCACAGCATATTCAAATCATTCCTCTTTCCTTTTCGCCTATTACAGCTGACATATAACATGACTAATCACTACTACCATGTCTGCACAGAATAAGTAGACTGTGTGTGGCTTCTGACCAGACCAGAATAAACATTTTGAATGACATTCAATTAATGTCAAGCTCAATTTCATTAGAGGATGCGACATGTATATCCGCTAAAAAATAATAAGCTTGGGTCAAATGTGTATTACTTGCAAACTGAACACAGTGTCTGAACTAGTTATTCAGAAATCAGTAACTAATAAAAATAGCGAGGGACAGTTTACTATCTAGTCAGAAAAAAATAAATTCATAAAATTTTAAGATTTCCTTATAAACTTCTATTAAGAAAGAAAAAGCAAAACATTTTTTCCCCCTTTTAAAAGTTTGGGAAATAATTTGTTTTATCCACTTTTTAAAAGGAAAAAGAACTGTTCATTCATTAAGAAACTTTCTCCATTCATTTAGAAATAAGCTTTTGTGCTGTTTTTTTCTGGGGTAACTTTCTCCATAGTAGCCAGTATGGGGCTCTGTTTTGGATTTGTGCTGGAAACAGTGTTGATAACACAGGGATGTTTTCGTTGCTGCTGAGCAGTGCTGACACAGAGTCAAGGCCTTTTCTGCCTCTCACCCCACCCCACCAGCGAGCAGGCTGGGGGTGCACAAGAAGCTGGGAGGGGACACAGCCGGGACAGCTGACCCCGACTGACCAAAGGGATATCCCACACCATATGACGTCATGCTCAGCATATAAAGCTGGGGGAAGAAGGAGGAAGGGGGGGACATTTGGAGTGATGATG
>NW_008825100.1:559761-616504 GCF_000699105.1 Pygoscelis adeliae
AAGTCCCTGGATTTGGAGTGCTTCTTGGGATTCGAAAACCACTGGGTTTCACCATTCTGGATCAGCTCACTGATAAATGAGGATGGTTGTGTTGCTCCCGCAACCTGCGGCTTGACAAATGTGGTCTCTTAAACTGCTCCCAGGAAATAAAATAAGCTTTGTTGAAGCAGAAGCAGTTCCCAGTTCCCTCCTTTCCATCGCAGCACCAACACACAGGTCTGTGCAAAGGGAAGGCCTCTTGTCAGTGGTATTGGCTCCTCCTGCCTTCCACTGGTTGTAAAAGCGAGGCACCAGAGATGCTGTGCAACAAGAAAGGGACCCAGCTGCTACCAGAAACCCCCAAACTATCTCATCAGGGAAGTTTCAAAGCTATGGGGGACAGTATGTGCTTTCTGGCATCATCTGAATCAGCTTTTCATGGAGTACTTACGCTTTGACAAACTGTCAGACTTTGATAGTTTTTGATTTCTAAGGTCATAGTAACTAATGAAACCCAGAGAGATGTGGTGAGGTTGGTCGTGTAGCTGCTACGTGGCAGACTACTAAGGAATGTGACCTAGAAAAGGGACCATGCAACACATCTCCTGGTGTCTCTCTTGCACAGCTGCTGTGAGGCGCATGCCGAGATTTCGCTGAGGAAGGACATAAACAGACAACTGACACTTGCATAGACAAATCTTTATGGGATTTGATACCCTACCTAATGCTGACTGATGTTAAAGGGACTTAACGGGTAGGAAAAGCTGCTAGAAAATTGTTCTACTCGAGCTCAGATAAATGGTGCTGAGTATCTGGTGTGCGCAATGAAGATGAACATATGTTCATCACTTTGGCATCTCTTGAATTATTAAGGCCTATTCATTCTCCTATCTAAAATTCTTGAAAACAATATCTTATCGCCCATTGCACTGTTTCCCTGAGGCGGTTCACAATATTGTTTATCGTAAGCACTGTCGCATCTTACCATTGATTAAAACAGTAACTTCCAACTTAATCTTCCCGTGGGAAGAAAGTATTTTAGATATTAGTTTTCCAACACTACTTCAGTATCAGGCTTCTCTTCATCGCAATACTATTTTTAATTAAATCTGCCGACCCTTTGTTAGGAATTCTAATGTAAAAAAGGCTGATTAATACCTACTTTTAAAAAAACACCTGCATTTTATTCTGACAGCCAGTTAACATCTAAAACGTATACGTCTAAACATTTATGTATGTCCTTAGCTTTGGGGATGTCTTCATCGAGTCGATGTGCCTGAGGCCTGAAACGAGTTGTTAGATAGAATCATAGAATCAGAGAATAGTTTGGGTTGGAAGGGACCTTTAAAGGTCATCTAGTCCAACCCCCCTGCTGTGGGCAGGGACATCTTCAACTAGATCAGGTGGCTCAGAGCCCCATCCAACCTGACCTGGAATGTTTCTAGGGGATGGGGCATCCACCACCTCTCTGGGCAACCTGGGCCAGTGTTTCACCACCCTCAGCATAAAAAATGTCTTCCTTCTATCTAGTCTAAATCTACCCCCCTTTAGTTTAAAGCCATTCCCCCTTGGCCTGTCGCAACAGGCCCTGCTAAAGAGTTTGCTGCCATCTTTTTTAGAAGCCCCCTTTAAGTACTGATAGGCTGATGACGCCGTCTCTGTTCCTGGGAGCAGAGTGTGGGTTTGTTTGAAGCATGGAGGGTCTGGCCCGTGGTTGGGGCTCGAAGGTGGCTGTGAGCAGAAGACGGAGACCCACCTGCTCTCCTTCATCCCCACCAGTTCAAAGGGACCCGCCAAAGCCGTACTCGGAGCCAAGTGATAATTGTACAGTTTTGCTTTACAGTTAAACGAGTGTTGGAAAAAAAAAAAAGTGGTTTCTTTTCAACGACGTCTTGTCAAAATGCCAGACGCCACTTGTTTTTGACGGTTTCAGCTGTTGTTAAATAATAGTCTTGCTTCTGTCACAGCTAATGTTGACTTGAAGGCAGTTGTGCATTTCTCAACTCAAATGCTAAGCAGACAGACTTGGGTCTTGACAAATATTTTCCGGGCTTGCCCAAGGCAAGTAAAAATGAGCTTCTAGTTATTCGTTTGTTTTAAAATTCAAATTGGTGAAATAGGCAATTAAAAAAATGACAATTTTCATCAAAATTTGCAAATTAAATGTCTCTTTGCAGTCAGAGTGGGTTCAAGAAACTGCAATAGATAATTGCTATTTGAAATCAGTGAAGTATCCAGCATTTTAGGGCCGTGAGGATTGTGGCTGTTCTGCCTTAGTAAACCTTGATTGATTTGGTAAATAAGCATTTCAACTTCTCTCTTTAAAATAAATAAGCAATTTTATTCCTTTATTGCTTACCCCTGTATGGGAGGTAAACAAGCTCTCGAGCAGTAACCCTGTAATATCGTGAGCCCAAGTGCCATCTGTCACCGAGAATTTTGTCCCTTTATGCACAACAGCTTCTTATGGCATTAGGCCCGTCGTAGGTTAATTGATTAGCAGGGATCCTCCTTTCAGTTGTTCCTGCTTTTCTTCACTAAAGGACCATATCTCTCATCTCCATTTCCTTTTCTCTCTCCCATGTATTAGCATACTAATCACACTGAACTCCCACTGCTAAAAAACTCTATCCATTTTATACTGGGGGAGGGGAGGAGGAATAAACTGGCATTTCCTGAGAGATTTACAGATGCTGTTTTATGACGGTTGGACGGGAGGAAAAGAAAAGAAGAAGTGGTGGCAGAGGTGAATAATGCACTGTGCTGGCTCTAGTATGCCAGTGAAAGCTGAGACTATAGCCGCATAAATATTAAACACATTTGAGAAGCACTATTAAAATAAATATCAAAGACAAAGTTGCTCACACATCTGTTTCTCCTCAAATTTTGCCACAGCGCTCTACATTTGTTTTCTCTCCAGCTGTTAACACCTGTCTTTCTGTCAGTGGTAATAATGCAATTTTAGGTGGGCTATGGAGCTGACAGTAACATGAAAGAATTCTCTATTTTCAATATAAGAAACTCCTTTTTTCAAAACTAAAAAGGTCTCTGTGAACAAAGATATATCCTTCTGCTAATCCTTCACAGCAGTATATGGGGTTTTTGTTGTTGTTTTAGGGTAGGTTTTTTCCAAACTACAGAGAGTTAAACTTGTATTGCACAGCTGAACTTGAAGTAGATGAGACATCCTACAGCGGGCAGCTACTGCTTGCCTTTGTAGTTCTCATTTTATTGCTGACACATATTCAGAAGGTTGTGTGTGCATGGTACTCCTCTCTCCATGTGATGCTTGTTATCTAACCTCATCAAAAGTGTATGCTGTGCATTGATTGCTACCAGAGGACACACATCCAGCGGTGATGTCTTCTTTACTCACCTCTTAAACGAGCACAATATTCACAGGTCTGCCCGAAGAAAGAGTTTTATGCCTTTGCTGTAGCCATCGCGATGGATGGATGATAGGAAGTGCTCAGCTATCTTCGCATTGAAGATGATGGGACAGATCCTCAGCTAAAGTAAACTGGGAGAGTCCTTTTACCTAACGCAGAAAAAAAAGCTATTTATTCCTTTTGGCCTACAGAAACACATCCTGAGACTCAGGGCAAAACATTGATGAACCACACCAGAAATATCCCAGATAACGAAGAAATAATGTTGTAAAAGTGTGCATTAGCAGCAAATTAACACTCTTCACCCAATACGAGCTTAGTATTCTGGCTGGGGTGCTATAGGCATAGCCTCAAGGCTGTTGAGCCCATGTTTAGTCCTCCATACCTTCTTCTCCTGGAAGGTAGCCCATGGGTGAAGAAGCTCCCACCTGCTGCGGGAATGTACGTTTCCATCCGTAATCCCTGCCTGTGAGTCCTTGAAGAAAAACTTGAACTTTGCAAGTCTTTCAGCGCAGATTGTCTTTGATGCCTGGGTGAAGCTGAGCTGGCTCTCAGACAGCTTTTGTCAAGAAATCACTGTGTGTGGCTGCGGTGGCAAATAGACGTCCCTTTCACCCCAGTCTCATCTCCAAATTTAGTTTGTCTTTGAGTGATAAGTACGGTTTTGTCAGCTATTTCAAACCAACAGTAAAGCCGTCTGCTCCTTCTGAAGGTCCTACGTAATGATTTATGGCCATGTTATTCTTTCATTAATGAATGAAATGGGTTGATTTTCAAAAATATTAACTCGCATCAAAATATGCAACCAGGGGACCAAAACTGACCTTACAATAAATAGCCTTTAAATTCAGAAATTACCGTCTTTGTCAGCTGTAGGAGGATATGGAAGTATGAACCACATCATGGCCAGCCCGGTCCCATCAGCCACCACTTGCAGAGCTTCACGGACGTCAGTCAAACAACTTGCGAGGGGGATGCAGGCTGCCCCAGGAGGGCAGCAGCATTCCCAGGAATGACCCCGGTCCGTGAGCTTAACGGACGTAACGGTTAACGCGGAGCGGTTGCAGCGTTAGCATCTGCCCTTGGCACAGCAGCTTCGCTTCCCCACCACGATTCCTTGTGCAATGCCTGTTTATTCAGGCTTCAAGCAGAGATGAAACATTTGACCCATTGTGCAGGACCGGGCGGGAGGGGAGGGATTTCCCGAAGCACTCCGTGCTGGCTCCGCTCTTCTGCCATTAAAGCAGTGGGGGGGTCGGGGGGCTCATTGTTTCCAACGGGAGAGGATTTAGGCCAAGGCTGAATGCTTCAAAAAAATCCCACCCCAAAGATCTGCAGTAATAGAAAATTGAACCCAACTGTAGCTCTGAAAAAGGGAGATAATATTATTGCATGAGAGAGCCCCTCGTGCTTTCTCTTTGCCATAGGGGCAGCATGTGCTTCGGGGAAACCTTTTTACGTGTTTAGTTCATGCTGGAACATTTTCCACTGCCCAGGGAAAAACCCTGAGGTGCCAAAATCCACTGTCACCCCCGAGTCAGCTCTCCCATGTTTTATGTGCTGTTAGTGCTGATGGGTATCCGCACCGTATTAGAGCTCCCGGTAACTCTCAGAAACTCAAATATTGTGCAGATTACAGCCAGGATGTTCAGGGAGCAGAATGTCCCTCTCTTAGCAGATGGCTGCAGCCCACAACGTCCTATAATCACAACATAAAATATTACTACTCTTGCATGCTGTGTTTGGGAAAACATGCCAAACTCTAGTTAGGTTTCATAGGATCAGAAAAGTTTCTTCAGTAGGAAATAATTTGTTTGGAGGATTTGGCTTTGGGATTCTTTTTTTTTTTTTTTTTGTTCTTACCGAATCGATCTGTCTTCAATCTGCAGGTACAATAGGTCTCTGAGTATGGCACAGTCACAGAGGTAGCTTGGAAAAGACCATACTTCACTACAGCAGTGGCTGAGTTTAAAAAGTCTTCTAAACCTATTTGGGCTGACTGATTTGGCATCACTTTAGGGGCCTTTGCCCTTGGAAAGTCGTAGGGTTTGGCTACTATCAGGACAGGAGCCTCTAAGAAGACAGTTGGCCTGACGCGACTGCAGCTGAGCATTGTTCTGCTGCCTCCGGGCAATTCTCCCGGATGATAAATGATGCTGTACACGGAGTGTGCAGAAAAGAGCATCCTTCCTCCTGTAGACAAATTGCTTTCTAGTTTCTGCAGGCTGCATGATTGTGATTTTTCCCCCTGATGTAATCTGTATTGGGTGTAACATTACATAATAAGCGATTAAAGACCAGTGATGACTAAGAAGGTAAGTGATCAAATATTTTACCTGAGACACAGGCACACATCATTTATCTCACTTTTCTCACAGAAGAAATTAAACCAGTTTCCTTAGCTGTTAGTCCAAGGCAAATGAAATCCTGGATTTGATTAAGCGTTGATCCTTCTGCCTCACGTTCTCCTGGAGATGTTATTCAAATGTCGGGACAACAGAGATGAGATTGGCCCTTTGAATGGCTCTCATCAAGTCCCAGTCCGTATGGTTTCTCTTATGGAGCAAAGAAATCACATCAGTTGGGTTATTCTGAGACTGTAATGTCATGGCAAGGAATTTCTCATACTTGATAGAGAGGTTTACTGGCCAAAATATTTTCCTGTGAATGAGTAAAATGCTGTTTTATAATGTGGCAGCATCTATCATTTTTATCCAAATCATGGCTCTGTTACAATTCCATTCTTATGAATATGTAAGTCCCAAATGTTGTGCTGATATAACTGATAAGCCATAACAACTGGATGAAACAAGAAAAACATCAGGAGAGATGCCTTGGATGAGAGAAAAACAAAACCTTTAGTATAAAAAAGTCTTTAGTATAAGCTGGCTACACAATTCACATCTGTCCACGGGCAGGGATGAGGATACTCCAGTCTAACCCCTGTTCCCTGCCCTCTCCTGGTACTCCTCAACTGTTCCTTGAGTTGCTTGGGAAAGTGCAAATCTGCATAAAATCAAGTTAATTCATCATCAACACCTCCGTCTGAAGAGTTTCCCTTGGTGGGACATTACCGAGGTTGGCCAGATACCCTGAAGTTTCCTCCTCTCCATACTTTGCCAAAGTCTTTGTAAATTTAGCCTTTAATCCAGCGATTTTCCAAAACGATGACTGCAGCACAGCTGCTGTCCCAGCTCCTCCATGGTCCCAGGCCATGCAGGAACTTCTTCACACAGATGTAGGAGAAATCTGTGCCAAGCAGCAGGGCATTTAAAAGGATCGTTCACATCTGATGTTGTTCAGGTTTTTTTTATGTGCAATGAATTACACGTTTCCAGCCAAATTCAGAGCATTCAGTTTGCTCATCACAAAAGCCACCAGCACAGCTGGCAACTGTCACCCTGCCTCGTAGAATGGGGAGGGCTGTAAAATAACCCCGCAGCCAAATTTTGGGCGAACAGTGTGTGTGTAAGGCTCTGCAATCCAACTGCAAAACATCACTGTGCCAAGGAGAGAGCTCAACGTGGAAGACAAACAGGACAGGACATTTAATGTCTATGCAGTAACAAATGTATTCGAAGTGGAGTCAGGCCATGGATGCTGAACAAGAATTGAAAAGTTTCCAAAATTTGGGGATATTTCTATTAGTTTGAGCTTTCAAATCTTTCTGAAAACATTAATGTCCAATTTAATCTGAAACATTAATGTCCAATTTTTTTTTTTATTTCTCTAGCGTGTATTAGAGGAGGGTGTGCAGTGAAATATTTTTTCCAGGCTTTGCAACACGTCCCCTCACAAAAGTGTCCTATGACTTTTCCCTTCACAATGTTGACATTTGGATCGTGGCGTGCCTGCCGTGTTTGGTGAGCAGACAGCCTTCAGGCTACAGAGGTGCTCAGCCGCCATGTTTTTGCTCCGCTAAAATTTCATTCCGCTTGGGCTGAAATATGAAGTGTTAAAAACTGCCATTTCCCTCCTTCCAGTTGCATTCCTGAGGGAAATTTTGGAAGGCGGCCAAAACCAATTGAACGCGAAAATCCTGTAGCAGACGCAGCGGGAACAGACTGTGCCGGGAACGCCTGGGGCTGCCGGGGCAAGCACGGTGGTGGCCGGCCGTGGGGAGAGGAGCAGCAGCGCTATTTCCTCTGCCCTCATCACCTGCTCCTATGGTTCATTTTTGTTCTCTCTGTCATCCAGAGTCAAATCATGGGGTCACAGCTCTCAGGCTTTTGGGGAGAAGGAGTCAACACCCATGGCCCAGTGCCGGGGAATGGCAGGGAGGGCAGCAAGAGGGAGCAGAAGACAGGAAAAATTTGTCCTCCCCACCCTGACCGCGGGCATCCGGAGCACAGATCTGCTCTCCCTCTGCACAGCATCCCCTCACTTCCACTAGAAAACATGACCATGAGTACAGTGGTAGCACACTGTGCTTCAGGGCTTAAATGCTCATGGAAGGGAGAGGTGTTGTTGCCCTTATGTATACTAATCAGTTGTGTTGGATGAAAATGAAAAGCATAATTTTTTTAAAAAAATGCACATAAAAGGACCAGGAAGCCACAAGTAGCAGCAGCGGGAGACTGGAATGCACGGGCTTGGTTGTTCAGAGACAAAGGTACACACAAAATACACTTCAGTGATTACATCTTTGACAGACTTGAACTCTATGTTAAATAAAACCCAGAAAAGGTCACAGAGACATTCAAGGAAAAGGTATTAGTCAAACAAGCATCCTTATGAGGAGGTGGCAGAGACCGCAGGGTGTCAGGGTCAGACAAGCAATGTCCATCCCTCCTGCAAAGGATGCTGATTCTCATTCCCTGTTTTGAGGGTCCGTCAGTACCAAAGGTACTTTGGGGCAGATGAAGACCGTGAGCAGCGTCCATGTCCAGCTTCTGCTCTGAAGGCTGCTGCAGAGCAGCTCGTGCTGTGTAAATAGTTCTCATACTGGAGGAGAGCTCAGGCAGGTTGTAATCACTTTTAAGGGGATTCAGTTGCCGTAACACACATGCCTCACGCTCCTTTGGACTCACTCAGCTGCCAGCCCTGGCCTCCACTACAGAAGGTGGGGTCTCACGTAGGTCGTCTCTCCTACCTGCCAACCCCATTCTGATGTCTCAGGTCCCCCAGAGCATCCCACCTGGCACTAGAGATTTATGCTTCAGCCGCTGAGCTTCATCTTCTGGGCTTTAATTCCTCCTCCACATACGCATTGGCAAACTGTGCCTTGTTTGGAGAGCTTCTGGGAGGGGTAATTCAGTCACAGTGAGGAAAGGCATTATGACCTCTGATGCAAATTACCACCCTTAGGAGAAGACAACACACCCAGATACTAAGATAAGTGGCTGTCTTGCTAATCAGAAAATGGCAGTATTGAGTCCAAATGTGATTATGTTCTGTTGGTACTACCTGGAATAACACATAATGTGACTACCTGGAAGGACATTGCTAGGGCTGTGCCAGAAAAAGGCTTAGCACAGATTTGGATGAAATTTAATCTAAATATTTTAGGCTCAAGAGTCATGTTGCTATGTTTTCTTTCTCATCCATGTTTTAATAGAGCTGTTTCTCCCTGGGACCTGGCCATCAGTCCTGTCTCCTGAAGCCATGCTGAGAGCCAGGTTCTGCTTGAGGCACATGTGAAATGCCATGAAAAACCCTGCTCCAGCCACTGCGCTTTGTAACGTGGAGGCACAACGCTCCTTTCAGCAGCAGCGCCAAGGAAAACTTCTTAGAAACGTTTCTCCTTTTTTCCACATGGGAGTGTGTTCGCTGTACCATCTCCAAGAAAGCTCTGCTCTGGCTCCGTTTAGCTCTACCTTTCCTCAAATATTTGATACATCACCCGCTTCAGGGTGTCTTGTTCACAAAATGGGCAGGGTTTTTTGTTTTTCCTGGCAGAAATGTCTACCTGGATCTGATGAATAGGGACGAGGTCTTCAGAGCTGAGCACTTTAATGCTGCAGAGCCAGCGCGTGTGCTCTTGGAGGCAGCAAGTCATGAACCATCCATGGGCAAAATCAGTCGAACTCAGGATGCTCATTGTGCAAAAGGAGAGGGCATGTGTTTTTTGAGGGAACCAAAGGACGTCTGGTTGGCACCCTCCAAAGGGGTTTCGGTGTCGGGGTAAGATGTCCTAGGGGTCCTAAAATGGGCTGGGAGCAAATAATGAACCTTTGAGGATTTTTAAACTTTCAAAAAAATGAGGCAGGCAATGCATTGCATGGTTTTGTGACAAGTCTCTACAGCCTGAGCTCTTTTCAGAAGTTCAAGCTACTTCCTCAGACTACATGTTAAAAACTTAGGACTAAGGAATTTAAACCACTTTTATCTCATTGATGCAGTGTGTTATTTTATGTATCTGAATTATTCCAAGATAACAGTAAGCCTAGGTTTTACTATAGCTTGTCATAGTAACAAATGCAATTTTAAACAATTTTATTTCTTTAAAAAAGTGTATTTAATTTAAATGAAAATTATCTTTACAATCCAATTGGAAATACGCATTCTTTTCCACCCTGATTTAATCTCCTGTCAAGGGCTATGGAATCCAACTCATTTCTAAAGCAAGGAAGTCCTGGGGATTAGTTTTTTTCATCACTAATAAATTTCAGCTTATTTCTAGTCCAAATGTGTTTAGCTTCAGCTTGCAACTATGAGATATTTCTGTACCTCAGCCTGCTAGCTTAAAGAGCCCTCTACTGTCAGAAATCCCTCCCCCCACATAATGTGCAGACAATAACTAAACTATTGCTGAATTTTCATTTTACTAAATTACATGGGCTGAACTTCACACTACAAAACAGTTTTTTCAAACACTGAATCATTTCCATGACTCTTTTTTGGAATCGATTTCAGGCTGCCTATGTGGATTTGCTGCGTTTGGTGGGCAGGGAGCCCCAGCCCTTCTCTGGGAAGGCACAGGAGGAGGAGGAGAGCAGTGGCGGGATGGCTCCGGCACTGCTGGGCTTCGCCGCCTCTGTCGCCCAGCGGCGTTTTGGCGCTGTAGCCCTGGTGGTAAGCACCAGTTTGGGACAGGCAAGGGAAAACATCAACCCATCTCAAGCATCAAGCAGTCAAACCCCACCAGCCTCAGCTCTGGGTTTGAGGTCAGCTTGAGCAACACCTATCACCATCCTCACCCCTGTTTTATGGAGCCTATGCGTGATCGCCCGTGTGTTGTGAGGCTGGAGCACCCCCGGACATTTGGCTCTATTAAGGGAACCTTCTTTGGAAACACATTATTTCTGAACAAAATGGGCTGATTCAGCACCATAATGTGCTGAATCTGATGGGAATAAAGGAGGGATCTCAACTGGCTGGCACAGCTCAGCACGGGCCATGGTGCTGCTGGTGGGGCGTCCCCCAGCCCACCTGCCAACTGGGCTCATTGTGTTCTGGGGAGATAAAAATCGAGAGGTTGATAATATTTGAGACTTGCAATTTCTTCAAGTGTTTTTTGTATTTATATATTTACCATTCGTGCATTTTGCCTAAAGAAATGATTGAAAAACTTTCAGCTGTGGCAATTTCCTTGCAGCCTAAAATTTCCCCATCTCTCCCTCTTTGTGTAACCACAGTTGCTACATAGGCTGCCCAAAGCACTGTCCAGCAGGACTGCATTTGATGAAACCTTTTAATTTGAAAATGAGTGACGGGGGAAAAAAGGCATTCTGAAGCACCAGGCATTTTCTCAGATTAAACCTCTGTTCTCCTTTTTAACAGAAGTATGGAAATCAGTGGCACATGAATTCATGGCATGTGTTTCCTATCATATCATCACTGGGAAAAGTATACAATAAATGAAGGGGAAGTAATTTATTGTGAGGCCTTAAAAAAACTGGTCTGGAGCTCTCTTCATATCTCCTTCAGTAATTACACATGAAAACATCATGCACATAGTATATAATCTGTCAAGCAATCATATGCTTTAATCCCCACCTGGCTTTGGGGGACTGCTGGCAGGCTGAAGGGCAACCGTGGGGGTTTGAGGTGTAACCTCTGCAGGGGTTTGAGGGACCCATCTGTATCGAGAAGGGTCTCAACTTCAGTGGTCTGAAACCAGCTCCTATAAGTACAGTAAAGGCAAATTCCCCAGGAAACTGCTCTGTGAGCCCTACATACCATGTGGGTCACGTGAGGTGTGCAGATTATTTAGAACGAACTTTAATAGAGTTGAGAGTAGTTTCACCCTGTGTGTGACATCTAACAATTAGGGTACCCTCTATGCTTGTATGAATCATTAACTTCCAAACCTGCTAGTTCAGGCTCTGACACAGAGCCATGCATCACCGCTAACTGGTCTTCACCTCAACACAGGCACCTGAGCTGTTCGGGTAAAAGTTATAATTCATCTCACTTGGGCAGCCCATGCTTAAATCCGACAGGAATGACACTAACAAACTCCAAAGATCAGAAAATGCTGGGAGCGAGCTAAAAGCCCAATGACTTTTAGAAAGGTTTCTTTCTATAGGATGTTTTTAACACTTGTGAAACTTTTGTGTTCATGTTAGGGTTAGTCTAGGCATATCTGAACTGTAAAACTTTAATATTTTCATGTCAAAAATGATTTTGCTAAAGTTAACTTTCCCTATACTTTGACTTATCAGTTTCAGTTGTGGTGGTGTGCATTTCAGTTGAAGTTTTATTACATTATGTTGGCAGCACATTATGTTTTTTACACATGGATTTGATTGAGAAATGAAACTGGAATAAGAATGAGGTAGCAGCAGCATCTGCTGGGAGACGCAGCTAGTGCTGGTGTCAATCAATCTGATTGATTAAATATGGTGGCACACATTTTATTAAAACAAAATGCTCTCCCTGAAGAAGACTATTATGCCAATATAATACACAGCTTTCCTAAAGAACGTTACAAAAGAGGTGGTCTGTTTGTGGAATACAATACTTGTAAATAACTGGAAAGAACTGAAGAGTTCAAATTACATTTGGCTGCTCATGGAAACAGCTATTATATTGTTTTGGCATGCAGTAGCTGGTATTGCTATCCTGGCAAGATGAGCAGCACTGATGGAAGTTTAATTATTCTGCGGGACCACAAAAAGATTTTACGTGCTCACTGATGTTATTAAAAAGGTCTGAGACTTGAAAGTGCTCGGTGGCTTGTGACCAGGGTATACGACAGACTGGCTCAAGGCTCGAGATGGAGGCAGTGCCTGCCCACCCCACGCCTTGGGCACGCTGGAATTAATTTCCAGGCAGCCTCCTGGCTCTCTCTTTGCAGGGACGGGTGTTCGCAGGGCCGGCCTGAGCCTGGGAAGTGAACTCCTCTGGGGATGGACGGTCATCAAAGGCGCAATTACCTGCCCTTCCAGGTACAAGGCGCAGACGTCTTCGACTTGCCTTCTCTCTCGCAGGAACAAATGGGATGTGCAACCCCACCCCGAAATACAGCTGGTTTGCAAAAGAAACCATTTCATGGTGCATTCTCTGCTCTCCCCGGGGGAAGGTCAAGAGAAACAATGAGTCATATTATTTGAGAAGTGCTTAGAGGCTATAGTGATGGAGAATTTAGGATATAATAAATCTTTGCAGTGTTTCCTATCCACCTAAAATTATGGCTTCTGCTGGGTATCTTAAGGAGTCAGTAGTAGTTTTGCACTGGCTTCACTAGGGCTGAGGTTTTACCCACTTCCATTTATATTCCACACGATAAGATGAATTATGAAAATTCTTAACCAATGTCGATATTTTACTCATTTTCCTCCTAATGTAAGCATTCATAATTTAACACAGGTTTCTGCTTGCTTCCTTCATCCTCACTAAATGTATCCAAATAACATTTGCTTCAGTAAATAATATAAATATAAATAAACATCTGCACCACAGAAGAGTGCTGCGTCCTACTCTGTATGAGTGTGATGGCTGGGGATCAACCAAATGTATGCTCCAGTTGGACACGGCACCGCAGGAACAGATTAAGAGGGTGTTTCTGCCATCAGGGCCCCTACCGCCTGCCATAGTCCAGGCACACAAATTACAGTAGGAAGACGCCTAATACGCAGACTAGGTAACACAGCAATAGCCTACAAAACGTGCTAGCTGGTGCCATCCCTGTTTTCAAGAGGAGGGTGGTCTTTATCGAGCTCTTTGGGTTCTTCAGATCCTGCGAGGTGAGGAACAGCAGGTCCAGGGGAGAGGAAGGGAGGAGTGGAGGCCTTTGATGAGATTGACAGTGAAAAAGGAGAACAGCAAGGAGAGGAAGATTAGATGGGGAGAGAACAAATTTGTACGGCGAGCAGCCAGTTTACAGAGGGGAAAAGTTGAAAGGAAAAACAGTTCGTGGCAGAAATTATCAGTTTGATTTCAGAAAAGGGCAAAATACAACAGTGACACTCACAGTATAACAACACACCTATCATAGCATAGAGGAGAAAACGTTAGGTTTCAGCCTACTCCCTTTTCACTTTTGTTGTTGTTTTTATGTTTCTCACGGTAACCCCTCTGGGTCGCTTCATCTAATTTCAGTGCAATTCCCCATCCTTGTGGTAACTCCTATGGGTCACCACTTCCAGTTTCAGTGCAATTCCTTGTCCTGTTTTAGTTCATTAGGAGGACACAGCCTGTTCGCTGCACCATGACGTTGCAGCACCTTCAAACCCCTGTAGCCGCTCTCTGAACACCGCGCTACTCTTTGGCCATCTAATTCAGTGAAATACTTAAGCGGGTGCTTAGAATTAAAAACAAGCCCAGCAGAGAATCTCAGCACGTTTAAAGTGATGGCATCAAAATGACATGAGTACAGATGGCTTAGACAATATCTGTGTTGAATTTTTAATGGCAGATTTGGAACTATTTTTAAGATCCTACTGTTATTTCTCCTGAGAGATCTTTTCTTAGCAATCTAAGTAGAAAATAATAATGAGGAAAAAAAGCCTTGCTAGGCAACCTCTTCAACATGCAGATGGTTTCTGCAGTGACACTTCTGCTGAGGCTAATCTTTCAGGATTGAGATATTTTGAGAAACATCCATTTATGGTTTATTTTTCCTTTACTCACAAAGACACGGCTTTGTATACAAATCTTTTCTCCATTCCCACCCACTTATTTGGTGGTTTGAGGCTCGCTAACAACTTTTTGCATGAACAGACATCTCTGTTGTACTTTGCAGACCTCGGAAATGTAGCTAATGATGGTATTTGTACTGACGCATACTTCATCTGCCTGTGGCAGGGGACTCTCCCATTTTTTCTTCTAAGTTTGTCTCCTTTCATCCCCATTAATCTTCTGTACTTCCCACCTTCGCAGGAACTTATCCATTTAGTCTCCTTGTTGCTTGGATGCCCCTGGGCTGGGAGACTTTCTAGTTTGTTGTGCTTATATCGTCACCCTTTCCTGATGGAGAAACCCAAAGGCAACACAATCTCTGGATTTATGGTTAATATGCAAAGACAGGAAAGTGGTGTGGGCTTGGGGGAAAAGCCTCAGGTTTGTTATACGAGCAGAGTTAAAGGATAGTCACTTCAGATCTTGGTAAGCATCTGAATTAGAGCAAATGCAGTGACACTGCCCCTCTTGATATTCCCTGACAGTGCAAAACCTAAGGTTCACATCAGAATTTGATTTCATGCTAAAATGCCAGACTCCACAGCAGTTCAGGAACGCTGTGTATCCTGTGCAGGTTTACTTGCAGCAAGCCCCAGGAGCGGCCTGGGCAGGAGAAATCACTTCAGCCATAATGGTTTAATAGCTGATAAACATGCATCAATATTTAAGAAGCGTAGAGTGAAACATAACATCTCCTAAAACATTCAAGAAGAGATTAAACATCGCCAAAGGAGTGAAAATAGCCTGACTGCATGAGACATTTTCAAGCTTTTTTCTTTAAATCTTCATGAATCTACCAGTTTTACTACCAGAGACTCATAGTTACAAATGTTAACTCAAGATTCTCATTAATAACAACTGAAGTGCACAATGGTACTTTGATGCATATTTTGACACATCTGCAAACGCTGGTGTGGAAGGACTTTGACTTGCTGCTAGGTGTGATCAGCCCTAAGAGAAATATTTTGTATAGTGTCTCCACGGGATTTTAAAATCTTGACAGCTAGTGAAGGTTAATTAACATGTATTAAAACATAACTAAAATCCAGTACTTAGGCTTTCACACAGGACGAGGCGCTGACCTATGTTTGCTGAAGTAGGCAACATCTGCTCTGGAGATCCTGACCTGAGACACGGCATGAAATTGGGACATACTGATTTCTGCACGGTCTGGATTTTGCACATTATGATCTGAATAAAACCCACAGTTAGGTGGAAATATTTATAAGACTGTTAAGCAATTGTGTACTTGTTCGTCACCACATCAGAAGTGCTTTTGCTGGGCACAATGGACAACAATTTCTCTTTTTGCTTCTCAGGACTCAGAAGCTATTTTTTGATAAGGAAAATGCCCTTGAACAATGCACTAGGAGGGAAGACCAGCTGGAGCTCTGCTTTGTGGTTAGTTATATTTTGGAATCCTAAGTAGCTGTTTGCCTATGTCTATATTCATTAGGCAGGGATTTAAAGTAAAATGTACACCATTCATTATTGTTACCGCAGCATAGACCTCTACAGCTAGCCCTATCAAATAATGCAAACCAAGTGAACAAACAACCAACATAATTTACTGTCAACTTCTGTAAAAACCTGGAAAAAATCCCCACAGTCCAAAATATTGTGGGTGGTTTTAACAACATTGTCCACAGTGCATGAAATGCCATATTTTGGGGGTAGTAATTGCCGTTATTTAAACCTCAGAAAGCCGCAGATTTATATTTGTTCGGTTTCCCTTTAAGCTGGATAATAAATCTGTACAGCTTCTTCTGGGCTTTTTTTCCTGTCTTTTTTTTTAAGAAAGACTTCTGAGAAGATAATATGTGCCTATACTGTTCTTGGCTTTTTAAAAATCACAGAAAAGATTTTAACTGCTGAGTTGCTCTGTATGGAGCAAATCGCGTCTTTAGACATACTGTACTATAATTACTGAAGATAGCATCACAGATACATATGCAGAAACCAGCAGTCAATTTTGACTCAGAAGATAATACACCAACTGTGTATTAATTTTAATGTAGATTAATGCGAGTTGCTTTCCTTTGCATGTATGTACACAGGTACAAATAATTAAGATTAATTCCACTGGATATAATGGCCTTCACTGTGCACGGTGCCATAAAATTCTTCTTTAATAGCTGTTAATTGGATGTATTTGCTTTGATGGTGAAGTCCTGATTAGTCTTGTTACCCTACAACCCCTTCCCCCTCCCTTTGCTCACTTTTGTGCTTAGGAAAAGATTTATAATAAGGGAATCACAGCTATGCAGTTTATTAGCAAAAAATCAATACATGTATCTGTTTACACGTATTAGAGGTTCAGCTAAACAGGGGGTGCTCTGCATAATATTTGAAGAGTAGAGATGATGCACATTTTCATCTTATCTTCTTTTCCCCATGCAACGCTTTCACAGGTAATAACTCAGGGTTCTTGCTGGAGTTCTTTTTTTCATCTTTGTTTTCTTTCTTTGGCTTCTGCATTGAACCTGCAGAGCTGCTTCGGTGGTAACAGGAGAAGGACGGTACCTTCGGCATGCTCCAGCGCCAGGATGTCAGGTGTATGGCTGAAGTTAGGAACTGCCTTCATACAATGATTCAATGTGTTTTTTCTGCAAAATAGCCGGTAATTATTTTGCCATCTCTGTTCTCTGAAATACAGTAAGCCTAAACATAAGGGACAGGGACTTCCATGTGTGCAAATCAGCATGTCTTCACCGAAATCTAGGTGGATATTTGATTTGTGCTGAAGTTCTGGCCCTTTTTTTTAAGTAGCTCATTTTTAGCAATAATACTTTACATTTGTTATCTCCCAGCAGCACAGCTCTTGTTATGGAAATAATGAATGATGGATATATAAAGGAAGAAATTAAAGGTACAGCTACGGCCTAAGCCAATGTCTCAGAGCCGGGTTCCTGGGCACGGCTCCCCTGCTCTCCCCTATGCACTGCCATGTGTGGAACCGCAGGCAGTTTTCCTGGGGCGTCAGCCCAGCAGCATGTAGAGCTGGGGCAATTTTTCCTTCTCGGAGCAGTTTTAAGTACCTGAGCCCAGCCACCCAGGAGCTGTGACAAAGCCAGGCCTGACTCCAGGAATTCTTCACTATGGATTTCTGCTCCAGCAACTCGACCTTACTGACACAAATCATCTGCACCGTTTTATCATTAATATACTAGCCCAGTGCCTTTCCTTGTATGAGTATGAACTCATCACCTTACTGCATTTCCTACTCCCAGTGATCTCCACGGAACCCGATGAAGAAGACAGGGCTCTTCCCTTCTCCTCCTGCCTCTTCGCATCTGCCTCAAGCCACTGGACGTTGCTGGGACACAGCCACATACAGAAGGGGCAACCCCAGTTTGAGGTGGTTTGCACTCTAGCAAGCAGGTTCTCCCTCAAGGAACACTTGAATTAAATGTCTGTGGGGTCTGGTCTACTGCCAGGAAGGCTTTGGTGGGACCTCGTCCAGCCGAGGATGGGCTTCTGCCTTCCTCCTTCTCCGCTGCTGTGTTTAGTCAGTCAGTGCGCTCCAGCAGCCAAATAGGACCCTTAAAAATGTATGGGTTATAAACGATCAACCTGATTAAAAATTACTGCATAAAGTGCTCCACGGAGGACAGGCTAGCACTGCTAGTTGCATGAATCACTGCTATTTATGTCCTTTAATTAGGACAATTGCTGTACAATGGGTGTTTTGGAAGATATCTTCTGTCAGATCTTCAGTGCTCCCTCTGACTTTATCTCTGCATCCAAGTCTGCTGCTTATATTATTTGGATCTCTTGCTGCAGCCAGGGGAAGTCCAGACAGGGCCAATTCCTGAAGTGTTTAAATCTGAGAAGCCCCATCACGATGCCCAATTACACCACCATCTGAGGATCTGACTGAATGATTTGGGGACTGAAAGAACAAGTCTTTTACGAGATTAATAATCTACGGAACATTAATATGTAATTCCCCCCCCTCCTCCAAAAAGGATGAAGTCTGCACAATAATGGTAATTATAAGAGAAGTTTAAAAAAAGAAGGCCATTTCTTTGTAACCATTTAAACCTGCTTAGCAATTATACACTAATTGTCAGTATAAAATGAACAATTCAGAAAAAGCTGGGTGAATATCAGCAGAAGCAATTAAGAAAAGTGTTTATTTTACTGAGGCCTCTCCATTTTAATTTCAGAAGTAAAGCTCTGTCACTGAGTTTGCAGTTGCTTTATTCATGCTTTTAATTACAGCCCATTTCCAAATTTGACTATATCTGCCCTAGGCAAGGCTGTATTTACATGCACTTCTGCCTAAAGACCCCTCTAGCAAGGGGAGGGTTAAAACCAATATTTGTAGATAAAGAGGTAAACATATTTACATTCAGTTCTTCACACTTTATGCATATGTCATGCAGTGAATAGTTTTAGAGGTATGTTTGTACTATCTCTCCAGAATTTTTACAGTCTGCAGGACACAAAATCTCTATAAAGTGACTTATTGAAATAGAAGCAGATTGGTAAAACCGTTTCTCTCTTATGAACTGTGAAGAATGATCCTCTAAATGAAATCAGGAAGGAACTGGACAGAATCTTGTTTAATGATGTGACAAAATGAATCACAACTATTCCAAGCATCCATCACTGCTAAAAGGGGACCACAAATGATCTGTGAACTACTATATATTGATTACTCATGTACTACAAGTGTCGGATTTAATGTTCACACACCATGGAAAGGCGGCAGGGACAGATGGTGCCTTAACTCTTCTTTGATAGATTTTAATGGTGAAATATTGATTTCTATCTGGCCAAGGCCTGTTGTTAGGGGCCAAAGTCATTTGTTGGGTATAGCCGGACACCCAGTCTGCTAGGGGTAATCAATCATTTTTGGCAAGGCAGGTGAAATTCTGAAGAGAAGCACCTTGGGTTCCCAAACTGTATCGAGATGAGGCTGAGACCAACATTTGCGCATGCACGCCCCCTCCTCCCCCCACGCACGCATACAAAAAGACTCCATGAAATTGTGCTTGTAAAGAATTATTAATGATAAGACATGTTTACTGAGGAGAGTCACAGCGAATCACAGCTGACATGAAATAGTCTGGGAGCCTCGGAGAGAAAATGAGCTTCTCGCTAAAAGGGACTATATTTTATTTAAACATCCGTCTAGGGCTGAAAACTCAGGTAATCTGTTGTGTTACAAGCCACTGGCTGTTCTTGCCATCCAGAGAGATAACAGTGAGGAGCTAATAGGAACACATCAATCACAATCAGGCTGCAATTCCACCAGTGTCTCCTCTTCCCAGCTCCTTTTTAAGCTCCTTAATAACGATGATAACATAGTTCTGGGCTTGTGAGAGGGTTTCTTCCCTTTGAGGGTCATATTCATAAAGCAAAACAGGTGGGAGGGGTGGGGGGGCAGGAGGGGGTGGATTTCCCCCAGCAATAAATCTGTGGACGCCCCTCTTTCCCCTGACACCCTTCCCAGGAGAGGATTCCTGTTCGGAAGCGGGCAGGAAAGGGTAGCCTCTGCCCAGATGTGCCCCAGATGTGGGAAGCCAGTTGAGGCTGATTTTTCGTTTAGATTATCTTGCTTACCTAATGATTTTTGCTTCACTGCTCAGCTCGATTGTGTTCACTAGGACGGCAGGCTATTAAAATGTCAAGGCGCATTGAATTGTTGTTATCAAGGAAAGAGACCTTTCCAATCAACCCATCTGCCCCGGGTTGCACGAAGGCAAAGAAGGGATTGGAGGAGGAGGAAGAGCTTCTTCGTACCGGGGAGGGGGGGAGAGGTGCAACGGGGGGTGCGGGTGTGTGCGTATGTGCTTATGTGACTGTGTGTGCGTGCACGCAGATGTGTGCATGTGCCTGCTGTAGCGCGGTGCAGTAATTAAAATGCCATCTTTTATAACAGGTATTAGACATTTCTCTCATTCGCATTTACAAGGGGAGATGAAACTTCTCCCCGTTGTGCTTTTCACTGCAATCCTTGTAAAGAAAATACGGGGAGGAGGAAACTTGTGTGGTTGAATCACTGGCCCCGCATACTAAGGAGCTGCTGGGCTGGGCTGAAGGAGAAAAACAAAGGCAAATGCCTTCCTCATGTCTGCACCTGCCTTAAGGCTTGATAAGAAAATAAGTTCACTGACCTACTGGGAAAAACACTGGAGATTGTCCGGTATCACAATATTGAACAACTGGTGACAGGATGATACAAACCCAGCACATTTGGAGACACAAAATCCCCTACCTCTCGTCAACACCACCACCACCTTGTTCATATAATTGCAGGGCAGTTTATTACACAGAGGCATATCAGATATTGCCACGGATTGATTTTTTTCTTTCTTCTGTCGTAAACTATACAGTACATCATACTGGTTGGGAAAAAATACATTCTTTGGATTTACTTCTCTTTGTTTAAATCATTTCACAAATATTTTGCTTTTCCCCTGTCATTTCTCTTTCATTTTCATTTAAAAAAGATGGCTTTGGTTTTGCTTGTATACGGTTTTGTAGAATAATGACATCTATCCCGTCCCCCATGCATCAAGCATCATTGATTGGCCAGAACATCATTGTCACTACTGGGTGTTCATCTTCACACTTGCTGCTGGCAGGTCCCTCATCTACTTTCTCTCTCTGTCTCGCACATGCCCCCTTCCGCAGCCGCACACTCACTCACAACAGGCATGCCCACTTTCTCTTTTTGCCTAATATGCATTTCTCTCAGTGTGCTTGTACTCTGCGTCTCCTCCTCACGCGCCTTCGCTTTCTCTCCCTCCAACCTTGTGCTGCTGTCTGAGTCCATGGGCACAAACCGCAGCCAACTGCTCAATTCTGTAGCAATCTTCAGCTTGGTCTGCATTAAGAAGCCAGGAGAAAACAAATCCTTCCATCTTTTTCCATGTTGTTTACACTGATTCATGAAAGTTTCTCTCACAATATTTGATTCCTTGACATATTCAGGCATGGGGAGGAGAGAGCACTGAAGGGACTGCAGGAGTCCTTGCTAATCCTGCACGTGGCAGTGGAGAAGGGGTACACAGTCCTCTGTTCCCCCCATGTTGTTGCTCCAGCTGGCCTTAATTTTTACTGTGCCTTACATTTCCACTCTCACATCTGTCTTGGGACTTGTCTCCGTGGAAAAATTATTGCACACGGGGCTGGGATCTGAATTAATAGCACATCCCTGCAGGGAACATTGCTGGTACAGTGAGGACTTGTGTGCACAAGGACGTTACTGTGGAGCCAGCCAAGGTGTAAATCTCCCACATTGTGGCACCAACTCCCCCACGCACGCTGCTGGTGCACGCGAGGTCTGCATGCCCCCCCCGGGACCAGCCAGGCTCCACGCACCCAGTGCCCATATACACTTATGGCACTTCTCAACCAAGAAAAGCCCAGACATATTTGCTAATTTCCATACCTGTGCTCCTGAGGCTCATGGATATACTTATTCTTGCAAGTTGCTTGAGAGGTAAGAAAGTGGTATTATTGCCTGTTACAGAAGGGGAACTGAGGCAAGAAGGCTCATGACATGCCTATATACTTCAGATGGTGGGATCCAAAGTGACTTGCCCTAGGACATAAGTAAGTGGGTGGCAGATAGTAGGAACTGGCACCCAGTCCCTGAATACTGTACTCTGGTTATTAGTACTCTAGTTATTAGACCAGCTTTCATTTCTTCTATTAACTTTTTTTCTTATCTCCTCACTGCTCCTCTCAATATCTAGCAGTTTCCATATTTTTCTTGCAAACTATAGCTTCCTCAAGCAGTTGCATTTGGCTCCGCCACTGTTGGCTGTGAACCAGACACCCAGCTCAGCCCAGGAAGAAGTGAGGCTCCTCCACTCACTTACCAAGTCAAACAGAGCGACCTTCATCGTGGCCCAGGTGTGGGACCCACTCATAGCACCACACGGGCCTTCAGCCTGCCTCTGCTTCTGGCCATGATGAATCGTCAGATGGGATGGGGAAAGAAACTACTACCTTCAAGGACAAAGCAAGCATGTGGCAGAGGATGCCTGAGACCTTTTTGCACTGACATCCAACTTGCATATTGCTCCCTGCCTAGACGTATATCTAAGAGCAGGCCTCATGGACCTAGACCATTTCCAGGTTGCTTTGCCTCAGTTGTGCTGTCCTTCTTACCTTCCTTTGCCATTCTGGGTCCATGCATGTCCTCTGAGTAGAATGCTCCTGCCTGTGATAATTTCCTGACTCTATTGTTAGGGTATGTATTTTTTTTCTCCAACGGATTATGAACTTCCTACCAGCACTAGAACTTTTCTCCTACAGGCTAAGTGCCAGCAGGCAGTTTTCATTACCTAACGAACTTCACCAGCATCACTGCAGAGTCCAATAAAGTGTTGAATCTAATCCTCTCCCACTTCCTCCACTTTCCAACTGTGGGAAAGAGCAGCACCCTTTCTGAAATCGATGGATTCAGCCTAAGAAATTTTCCAAGTGGGTATTTTTGAACTATGGACAGTTAAGAAATAATGGGCAATTTTTGAGGAATCATTATCAGCATTACCAGTATAATAGATGAATTGATTTTACAGTCGGTAAAGGGCCATTAGATCATCTCCTTCCAAGTCCTGGCCAGCAATGGCCATCTGAAGACCGTCATTTCAGCCCAGGCTGACATAATTTCCCATACCTATTTTGGGCATGGGTTCAAGCCTGAAGTCAGTCAATGGCAATCCTTCTGCTGACTTCTACTAACTCTGAAGGTTGGGAACAGTCCTGTAGTGGTTTGGAAGAAAAAAAGCAAAAATTCTTCACTGCATTCTTCTGTACACAGGTAACCAGAGTGACTTTCTGCAAGAGGAACCAGCATGGCCTCCTGCAAAGCACAGGAAGTGTTAAAGGCTGGGGCAGTGCAAGAGGAGCTGGGGAGCCACCCACTGACCTGTGCCTTTGCCAAGACACCTTCTTGCTGTTTGCTGTATTTCAGAAATGTATTGGAAACCTGACTTCATTTCCTTGATTCCTCAACACATCCTCAAGGAGATCTTGTCATTGACTCACTCCATGGAGGCTTGTTCTGGATTTGGGCGTATCAGCAGTTCTGCTGAGAGGGACAGAAGACCATACGTATTCCAAGCAAAGCAGATTATATAAACTATTCTTTCCTTATCAATCTAGGGGCTGAGGAAAAAAAACCCTGTAGCGCTGTAATCCACAGGGTCCTGAACAGTTAACAGGATGATAAATTAAAAGCAGAAAGCTAACCTAGCTTTTCTTTCAAGGATGGCCAAAGTCAGAAGGCTCAACAGAGCTAAAACTCAACAGGCAGAATACTTCACCAGGGAGAGATCACCAACTGAAGAAGTAACAGATCAACAGGGAGAATGATTCATAGCACGAGACAACGCTGTACTGCTCCGTGCCGATGGGTATGATGCTCACACTGCCGCCTGGTCCAAGCGCATGCAGAGCATGCCTGGTTTGTGAATACTTGTGCACTTATACCTGTGGTCAGGCAAAGGGTGGAGTTTTGTGCTCAAGCACAATGGGGTCTTGGCTTACAGCTGTGATGTCTAGGTACTAACATCTAGGAAAAGAGCTACATAAAGGGGTGCAAGAAATGTCCTTTCCAGGAAAATTGCAACTTGTGTCCCTCCATGCCCTATATTTAGCAACTTCTCTCACTGAATTCACCACACGCTGAGCCTGTTTTGGTCCACAGTGTCAATACTGTGCCTCAGCTGAACTCACATCCAGTAGGAAACTCCTTATGCTTCGGCAGTATCTCAGAACATGATACTTGTTCCTATTTTTTTATGGTTCAGTCTATACCCTGATCCTAATGCCACAGCGTGCCCTCCCAGGGCTGGTTGGGGTAAAAGGCTTGTCTTCCTTTCTGAGAGACAAAAAGCATTCTCTGGATATGGCAGGAGGAAATGGATGGCAGCAGAGAAGGGAAGAATTCACAGCATCTTTTGGAAGAATTGCCGCTGCCGGACCTACCTGCTACCTGAGCCCCGCAGTCTGACGCAGCAGCCATTTGCTGCTCCTGCTGCTGCCCCATCTCTCATCCCACGACCTTCAGAGGCTTTGTGAAATGATCAAGAGGGTCTAAGTTTCAGTGCTAAAATCTAATTTCAGACATCTAAGACCTGCTTCTGCATCTGGTCCTTTGTGCAAGAAAAAAACCCTTAGTACTGGCTAATACATTTAAATGTAAATTGAGTGGGACCAGGAGAATTGGTTCCTGAACGGTGCCCAAACCCCTGCATTAAGGAGTTAGGGCTGGCATATATATCAATCATGCCAGCATAAAACACATCAAAGGGATGTAATTGTCCCCCAAGCAAGCCTTATAACTCACAGAAAACTCAGTTGAAGTTAGGTCAGTTAAAATAAGTCTGAAGAGAAAGACACTGGAAAGTTCCCGATGATCTCTTGCGATGTCATGCAACAACCTTATAATTATGATTAAAGCTTTATTTTCTTTGACTTCAGAACTTATGTTCTTCCCTGCCTGCATCTCTTACCTCCCCAGGCGACTTCCATGGGGCAGTGGAGCAGTCATTGATGCCGTTTGGAGAGGGTCAGCCCTTTCCGACATGCTTGGCCATGGTGTGCCCTCCCTTTGAATTCATCCCTTTCTCTGGGGACTTCCACAACCTTACAACGAATCCCTGGACTGACACCATCAAAGATGTGAGGGAGAAGGCAGAAACATGGGAGGTGCATTGAAATAGCCGGTTCAGCCAAACCATTTCTGGGGCAGACGTGGCCCAAAGCAAGTCCTATTGTGTTTGTGGCTAGGCAGCAGCTGCCTAAGCCTGTGGACATACTCATTCCTGCAGCAGCGACGGGTTACAGACACAGAGCAGCTGCCAGGTACACAAGCAGGACCCTTGCTTTGCAGGTTCTGGCTCCTAGGCCTTCAGCACACAGAGGAAACCCAACGTCGGCCAGGGCTGACCATGTACATGCAGGGTGAGGGTAAAGGTGAGCAGTCTCTGCTTGCAAACAGCCGGCTGCCAAGCCCCTGCTCCAGCCAGCCTTGGCTCTGTGTTTTTTCAAGGGCCCTTGCTAGCATTCCCAATCCATACCCTCCGTCACCCTCAACGTGTCAAGGCAAAAACGTCCTGGGGAGCTCCTCAGACATAGTCCAAGCTCTTACAGCTCCGGGATCCTCGAAGCAAGCACTGGAAGCCAGGCCGAGACACAACTAAGCCATGTCCATTTTTTTTGCATACCACAGATTTATTTGCTAGCAAAATAGGCATGGAGGTTTTACCTTCCTCTGACCTTGCTCAGGCTCCTTTGTCCTTTCTTCTGTGCTCTGAGTTAACCTCTTGTCTGCTTAGGCTTATATCCTACGTTTTAAACCCAGGCCACCTTTTTCAAGTTTCTTATAAGCTAAAGATTTCAGTAGTGCAAAAAGTATTTTGTGTCCCAATGTTATGATGCTTTAGGTTTGTGGAAAGTTTGTTGTGCAGTGCACACTTCAAATAATCAGCCCATCTCCCGTATTTAAAAGACGTGTAGATGAGGTGCTTAGGGACATGGTTTAGTGGGCATGGGGGTGTTGGGTTGACAGTTGGACTCGATGATCTTAGAGGTCTTTTCCAACCTTAATGATTCTATGATTCTATGTGACAAGCCTAAGTTATCGCGTGCAGGGTTCAGCTTTAAACTATTAAATCCCCAAAAGGCGTTGACCTTTTTAACACATATTACACAGAGACTTTCCAGAGGGGAGGAAAAAAGAAAGTTGATATGCCAAGACGCTGGGCTACCACCAGTCCTACAGTGCCAAATACAGGCTGATTATAATCACACAGGCACTGTTTGCAAAACAGCACTCCACCTTGCTGCACGAACCACTTCACTTACATAGTTCAGGTTACAACCCATCCAGTGCTTTCTCCCTTCTTACAGACAATTCAACCAGGGCAAGAACAAGCCCCAGCAAAAATAAACAGTTAGGTTTCGGTAGTGTTTTGCTAACAGTGCCAACCACCCCAATCTGCAAGTTTCGTCTCGAAATGCCCTCTGCTTAGCTTTAGTCAGAGGTTGCCCTAGCCCAAGGCCTCTTTTCAACAAAGTTCTACACTAAAACTGAACACCCGCTAATTAAGTAGGTGTATTTTGGCCCCAGACAGCTTTAAGACACCATCTGAAGACTCACAGTTTGCTAGTTTCCACTCACTGTCGCACTGTTGAGATCATCTCAGTGTAATCCTGTAAGCTTTCCACGGACAGAGTCGCCTCACTGAGAATTAGCGGATTTTGCTAGTTCATTTCTTTTGTGAAATCCAGTTGTTTTGCACTGAATGCAGCACATCTCCAGCATATGTGATTCAGATCAGGCAATCACCCTACACAGAGTAAATCAATGAGATGAAATGTAGCCATTGACAGCACTTACAATTTTGCCCATTACTATGAAATCCTCTTTCTTTAAATGGAAGGTGCTTTTATGAATCCATTGAAGCATAGCTGACAAAACCTTCAATACTGACTGTTGCCTAAATACTGCAAAACATAACAGTTATAAAAGATACATGTGGTGCATATTTATAAGGATTAGAATAAGCACTTTGTTGAATTGCTGCAGCACATTTGTCCCTGTTTCAGGATACTTATAAACCTTGGATATTTTCTTCTTCCCATGAGTCAAATAAACACTTGTCTGCGGGCTTACCAAATCTCTCTGCCTTTCCATGTGATGACAGTGCAAAACATGTACTTCTACAACTGTGTTAAAAAAAAAATCCATGCAGTGTAATTATTCTTTATGCTAATATAATAGACTAGTAAATGTTCCTACACTTCTTGTAGGACTAATTACATTTCAGTAATGTGAATGATCCCTGGAGCCGCTGCTGTTAAATATTTTTGGAGCGGTAGCGAGGGAGTTTGTTATTTGTACACACTAAAGAAGTGTGGATTTGCGAAACAGAATAGTATGGCTCTAAGGCAGTAACACTCCTTCTGACATCATCATACTAAGTCAGGGTAAATGTAACAGGGACAACCCATTAGCCAGAGGATTTGTTGCTTCCCATCTGATATACCAAGTCCTCACACGCAGAACCCAGCTTTTGCAGTGGCTGAAATAAGTTTCACTTCAGATACCAATTACAAGCAGCTCGTTAGGAGCTGCTGAGTAAAATGTAAATTTTATAGATTGTGTGTGTCTAAAAAAATGTAGGGGATTCCAAAACCATGTCTTTTTAAGCTGGCTAAAATAAATTATTTACTATATTATGCAGATTAGCAAATAAAGCCAAAAAGGAGTTAAAGCAAGCAAACTGGGTAATTTCAGATAGAGCAGCAATTCATTGTAAGTATCCTGTAACAATTTGGAAAGGCAGCCCTGCCTAGCTATTGACTTCTGAGAAATACTTTGGTTTCAGCCAAGGAGCTGACATGGGGACAGTCATGTCATTCACTGGTTGAAGCTGTCACTGAAGCTCTAGCCTTGCTGCTGTAGCGACCTGCTTAGTATGTTGGTGGTTAGATGAGTCTCGTCTTCACCCCCTCTACTCTGCATGATAGCAATGATTACAATACTCTACAACTCAAGCTGCTGTACATCCTTCTATGTTTAATATTATGTAAGTGCGACTCACTAAATATGTCAGTCAACCTTTCTACTCCAGGGCTAGTTTTGCATGTTGTTGAACAAGTTTTGTGCCAGTCATAGCTTCAGTTGTCAGAGACCATCTGGAGGAGCTGGGAATGAAGGCTATCGCTATCTACAGGCTTTATAGCAGCTCGATGAGGCTGAATGAAGCTCAGCAACAAAAGACTACCTGCCAGGCCACGTCCTCTTTCCGCCCAGTGTTTTAGCTTGAGCAGGGCTTGAGGTTCTTGCTGCTCTTCTGACCAGGCTGTTGGAAATCTTGGACAGACGGATGATGCATGTGCAGTTACTCTGATGCATATGGGATACACCAGCCTTGCTGCTTGGGTGCTAAGCAGATAGTCTGCAGGAGCACATTAAATCTGAGCATGCACAAATCGGCAAATATAGACTTTTTTGGATCCAAAAGAAAAACTAAACAAAATTATTTGGGGTTTTTGGGTGGTTTAGGTTGGATTCACAAAATCAGTCTGCATAGTTAAAAGGACAAATGACATACTGTTATGGAAGTATATCCACTGCACATGCAAAAGCCATAACCTGATAAAAAACTGGCTGCTGTATCACAACAAAATAATAAAATTGAAACCATGACCATCCCAGCAAAAGTGCTTCTTTGTCCAGTTGGGAGCAGAGGGCATGGTTGTTGTTTGCAATGGAGCGCCTTGAAGAAACTAAACTAGCGCTCAAAGCAGAATAATTGGTGTAGCAGGAGGCTGTGCCCATGCTAATAGTTTTTACTGAGATGAAGCTTATTAACATGTGCACTGGTGCATCTGTATTGCCTCTGGGACTCAAACTCAGCATGGTTCTCTGCCACGCTGCATGGAGGTTTTACCTTCCTCTGACCTTGCTCAGGCTCCTTTGTCCTTTCTTCTGTGCTCTGAGTTAACCTCTTGTCTGCTTAGGCTTATATCCTACGTTTTAAACCCAGGCCACCTTTTTCAAGTTTCTTATAAGCTAAAGATTTCAGTAGTGCAAAAAGTATTTTGTGTCCCAATGTTATGATGCTTTAGGTTTGTGGAAAGTTTGTTGTGCAGTGCACACTTCAAATAATCAGCCCATCTCCCGTATTTAAAAGACGTGTAGATGAGGTGCTTAGGGACATGGTTTAGTGGGCATGGGGGTGTTGGGTTGACAGTTGGACTCGATGATCTTAGAGGTCTTTTCCAACCTTAATGATTCTATGATTCTATGTGACAAGCCTAAGTTATCGTGTGCAGGGTTCAGCTTTAAACTATTAAATCCCCAAAAGGCGTTGACCTTTTTAACACATATTACACAGAGACTTTCCAGAGGGGAGGAAAAAAGAAAGTTGATATGCCAAGACGCTGGGCTACCACCAGTCCTACAGTGCCAAATACAGGCTGATTATAATCACACAGGCACTGTTTGCAAAACAGCACTCCACCTTGCTGCACGAACCACTTCACTTACATAGTTCAGGTTACAACCCATCCAGTGCTTTCTCCCTTCTTACAGACAATTCAACCAGGGCAAGAACAAGCCCCAGCAAAAATAAACAGTTAGGTTTCGGTAGTGTTTTGCTAACAGTGCCAACCACCCCAATCTGCAAGTTTCGTCTCGAAATGCCCTCTGCTTAGCTTTAGTCAGAGGTTGCCCTAGCCCAAGGCCTCTTTTCAACAAAGTTCTACACTAAAACTGAACACCCGCTAATTAAGTAGGTGTATTTTGGCCCCAGACAGCTTTAAGACACCATCTGAAGACTCACAGTTTGCTAGTTTCCACTCACTGTCGCACTGTTGAGATCATCTCAGTGTAATCCTGTAAGCTTTCCACGGACAGAGTCGCCTCACTGAGAATTAGCGGATTTTGCTAGTTCATTTCTTTTGTGAAATCCAGTTGTTTTGCACTGAATGCAGCACATCTCCAGCATATGTGATTCAGATCAGGCAATCACCCTACACAGAGTAAATCAATGAGATGAAATGTAGCCATTGACAGCACTTACAATTTTGCCCATTACTATGAAATCCTCTTTCTTTAAATGGAAGGTGCTTTTATGAATCCATTGAAGCATAGCTGACAAAACCTTCAATACTGACTGTTGCCTAAATACTGCAAAACATAACAGTTATAAAAGATACATGTGGTGCATATTTATAAGGATTAGAATAAGCACTTTGTTGAATTGCTGCAGCACATTTGTCCCTGTTTCAGGATACTTATAAACCTTGGATATTTTCTTCTTCCCATGAGTCAAATAAACACTTGTCTGCGGGCTTACCAAATCTCTCTGCCTTTCCATGTGATGACAGTGCAAAACATGTACTTCTACAACTGTGTTAAAAAAAAAATCCATGCAGTGTAATTATTCTTTATGCTAATATAATAGACTAGTAAATGTTCCTACACTTCTTGTAGGACTAATTACATTTCAGTAATGTGAATGATCCCTGGAGCCGCTGCTGTTAAATATTTTTGGAGCGGTAGCGAGGGAGTTTGTTATTTGTACACACTAAAGAAGTGTGGATTTGCGAAACAGAATAGTATGGCTCTAAGGCAGTAACACTCCTTCTGACATCATCATACTAAGTCAGGGTAAATGTAACAGGGACAACCCATTAGCCAGAGGATTTGTTGCTTCCCATCTGATATACCAAGTCCTCACACGCAGAACCCAGCTTTTGCAGTGGCTGAAATAAGTTTCACTTCAGATACCAATTACAAGCAGCTCGTTAGGAGCTGCTGAGTAAAATGTAAATTTTATAGATTGTGTGTGTCTAAAAAAATGTAGGGGATTCCAAAACCATGTCTTTTTAAGCTGGCTAAAATAAATTATTTACTATATTATGCAGATTAGCAAATAAAGCCAAAAAGGAGTTAAAGCAAGCAAACTGAGTAATTTCAGATAGAGCAGCAATTCATTGTAAGTATCCTGTAACAATTTGGAAAGGCAGCCCTGCCTAGCTATTGACTTCTGAGAAATACTTTGGTTTCAGCCAAGGAGCTGACATGGGGACAGTCATGTCATTCACTGGTTGAAGCTGTCACTGAAGCTCTAGCCTTGCTGCTGTAGCGACCTGCTTAGTATGTTGGTGGTTAGATGAGTCTCGTCTTCACCCCCTCTACTCTGCATGATAGCAATGATTACAATACTCTACAACTCAAGCTGCTGTACGTGCTTCTATGTTTAATATTATGTAAGTGCGACTCACTAAATATGTCAGTCAACCTTTCTACTCCAGGGCTAGTTTTGCATGTTGTTGAACAAGTTTTGTGCCAGTCATAGCTTCAGTTGTCAGAGACCATCTGGAGGAGCTGGGAATGAAGGCTATCGCTATCTACAGGCTTTATAGCAGCTCGATGAGGCTGAATGAAGCTCAGCAACAAAAGACTACCTGCCAGGCCACGTCCTCTTTCCGCCCAGTGTTTTAGCTTGAGCAGGGCTTGAGGTTCTTGCTGCTCTTCTGACCAGGCTGTTGGAAATCTTGGACAGACGGATGATGCATGTGCAGTTACTCTGATGCATATGGGATACACCAGCCTTGCTGCTTGGGTGCTAAGCAGATAGTCTGCAGGAGCACATTAAATCTGAGCATGCACAAATCGGCAAATATAGACTTTTTTGGATCCAAAAGAAAAACTAAACAAAATTATTTGGGGTTTTTGGGTGGTTTAGGTTGGATTCACAAAATCAGTCTGCATAGTTAAAAGGACAAATGACATACTGTTATGGAAGTATATCCACTGCACATGCAAAAGCCATAACCTGATAAAAAACTGGCTGCTGTATCACAACAAAATAATAAAATTGAAACCATGACCATCCCAGCAAAAGTGCTTCTTTGTCCAGTTCCCTTAAGCTTCTAGCTTTTCTACAGAGGCACTTGTAATGGTTTACAGATCTGCTCTCCTACCCTGTTACTGCTCCTTCTCAAACGTCACGGGAAACTTCTTGCAGCCTTGATCCAGGTGGAGCCATTCCCATTCTGCACTTGGGTAGATTAATCTGGCTTCCTTAGCCACATCTGTGAGCAGCTACCTGGTGTAGCCTGCTTGGGCTGTTTATTCTGAATTGGCCCTGCACCAGAGCTGGGATGCTGCAAAACAGGTAGTTTGGGTCGGGGTTGGGAATAGCAGTATAATAAAGCCTGCTGCTGCAGAGAGATAATGAAGGGTTGGGAGTAGAGCGAGGTCCATTAGGGAAGGGCCACTGGAGGAGTTGGGTGTGACAGAAAAGAGCTAAGGGAGCTGTGGAAAGGGAAATCCTTGGCAGGAAAAGAGAGACTGAAAAGAGAGAAAAAATATTGGAAAAAAGAGGAACAAAGGTGAAATTTGAAGAGAGAAAATATAGGTGGAAATTTTTGAAGAAATTAGTAACTGCCAGAAGGAAATGAGCATTTGGGGACAAACTGAGAGAATTCGGAATACCTATCTTCCATCTATTCCTTTTCCCCACTACGATTTTCAGTTTTTACCTTTAATGTGATCATTGAAGAAGCTTGAGAGAAGGACAAAGCCCTATTTTAAGTAAGCCTGTGCTGCTCATAGCATCTCATTGAAATGTCTCTGATCTGCAAGCAAACCAGCTCTTTGGGTTTTGAGTTTCCCAGTGCAACACCAGATTGCCCCCAAAACTGTAGCTGTTCAAGCCTCATACCTGTTACAGACCCTTTGTCTTGCTGGTGGGAAAAGAACAAAAAGTCATATTCAGAATGTGTTGCCTCCTTCCTGGAAACCTGCGATGAAATTACTCCACTTGTAGTCAGCAAGCCCTTCCCCACAAGGGTTAATGCTTCTGATGTGGAAACAAGGAATAATAGTAATAATTTTAAAACCTTCTCAATTGAATGTTTACCCATTTCCATAGAGAAAGAGCGCAGCTCTCCAGAATATTTGCTAAATGAGCACTCAACAGCCCACATCCAGGACATGTGAAGGGACAAGGGACGTGGCAAAGAGAATCAGCAAGTGTCTCTGCAGTCTGTCCTGTGCAGAATTAGTCTGTAATGCTAGGAAATGAAATACAGACATTTGCTCAGGCTTTGTTTCAGCCAAAGAAGCTGTGAAATAGGTTTTTGAGCTCTGCTCAAGAACTCTCTTACGGAAGCTGCCAACGCACGGCTGAGATGGCATATTTTTCCTGTCTCCACACCCCCTTTCTCCTTGTGTCTCCTCTCTGCTCTTTAAAATTCTTCTTCCTGATAGAAAGGGATCAGAGCCAAAAGTTCTGGAAACTGCTTGGGTCTGAGGTTTTGACTTAATTTATCTTTACCTGATGATGTGAGTGAACTACAACCCTGTTGACTTCTGTAGTGTTATCCAAGGCTAAATCAGGATATACCTGATCCACAAAGGAACCATTGTACAGTGTGTTGGCATTTGATCATGCTGGAGAATGAAAGCCATATTTGAGTGAGGCCTACAAGTGCCTCATTACTGCACTGTAAACAACTGGATATTACAGTAATGGACAAGGTTTTGAGTGCTACGAACGGCTTCACATTCACTTTATTGATTTGCAATGTGCACTGTGATGGTCTGCTGTAATAAATACAAATGTCATAGTGTAGAAATGTCAGAACAACTTATTAAAAATGTGTCTCTTCCTTGCTCGTGCAGTACAGCATGTACGTCTGCACAGCTGCAGGATTGTGGCGAGGTGGGGATGAAGTTGTGGCTCAAAATTCAGCATTGCAAGAATATAAATTCAGCATATAAGCAGAACCTGTACTGGCCAGCCCTTTCCTTTTGCTTTGTGCTTCTTTGTAACAGACAAGACTTCTCCTGTGCCTCAGAACATATTTCACATTGCAGAACAGAATAATAATTTCTCACATCTCAGGACGGTTGAGGCGGTACCAGGTCTCAGCCCATATACCACAGGCAGCTCTCTGCGCACCTTCCACCACTTAGAGAAGCAGGAGGTGCCACTGGAGCCAACGTTTCTCTTAACAGTAGAACTGTTTTATCTAAGCATGGATATGGAAAACCTTCAGCTTTTACCAGAGCTGTAGTACAAGCAAGAGACTTGTGGCAGATCACGTGTGCTTCTGCTGGACACACCTAAAGTATGTGTTTGTACTGTTATATACATATGTATCTCTCTCTCTCTCTCTCTCAGGATACACATATATAAATATTCCTTGACCAGATCAAGAGTTCCAATAACACCTGCTTGGTCTCTTGGTCTGCTAGAGGGTGAGAGGCAACTTTCCGAAGAAAATGGCTCATGTTCATCTGCCTGTCTGTTGAGGTACGCTTTCCCAAGCCATTCTTCTCTGTGACAACTGAGCTGGTCTGCACCTCCTGGCTGGACTCTGTCACTTCTGGGCAAATTCATGCAGTGACTGGCAGTTTCTTGCTAGTGTTTCCCCACATGGTGTCCTGAAATCCCCTTTTGCTCATTATGTAAAAGGATGTCACAGTGAAAAATCTGTCCGTGCCTACTACCTATAGGTAGGATTTACTGTTGGAAACCTCTCAGTCCCACCTGCCCCAAACTCTAACTAGTGGAGGAAAGTGAGAATGGAACTGGGAAAATGACTCTTATTGCTACATAGGAGGAACGATAGGCTATTCATTGCAACCAAAATAAATGTGAGTTTATGAATGAGTGTGGAGTGTGATGGGGGCTATGGAAAGGCTGGGAGGAGAAGTGGTTGGAAATCTCTTGCTGGAAACTCCAGTCCGTTTCCACAATCATGAATATAAATATTGCCTGTACTCCAAGAATGTACACTTTGCACAAACATTCAGATAGATATTTCCATTATATTCATCAGCCTTAGCACTCTGCAGATGACAACTGAATTAAATCCCATCATACATTATTTAAAGGAGAATTACTGTGCTCATCATGCAGACTGAAAAATGGAAAGGTTAGATGACAGCCAAATACAGGGCTTGTGGCAAAACCAAATACATAAGCTCTGATTCCATGTGACTATTCTTTGTCCTTGTATTTATAGAAAAAGTCCTTTTGAGTTTAGCAACAGAAGGGATCTATGGAATTTCACAGAAGTCTGTAGACGTAACCACAGAAACTGCCGGGACCCCTTATTTTTTAGCATTGTTCCCTTTGTCATTTAGGTAGTCCTATGGATTTAGAGATTTCCTATAACATTTTGCTGTGGATACCATAGGAAATGGGACGGTCTTGAACAGGATAAAGAAGGTGCAATGCATTGCTCCCCAAAGTCCCCCATTTGGTAGGCATGTCAGGAGAGGGGAGGAGAGCCTGCTGTTAACCTCATCTGATGGATAGTCCCTGAGGCACCACTGCCATCTGGTGAAAGCTAGAGCAGCCCATGGGAATGTGTTAGGGAGCCATAACTGACAGCCTCACCACTCCGCTAAGCTCAGCAGAAAGTGAGCACAGTCTGGCCCAGAGAATTTTATTGAGAGTTTTTCTTTGGAGTTTTTCTTTCTAAGTCTGTTTTAGATTTCTACAGCAAATCCCTAATCCTTTACACAGTCTTTGCACACTCATCAAAAATTATAGTTATTAAACTCTGAGAACCATCTTTATGAGGAAAGCATGATGATGTCCACTCAGACTTGGGAAGATTTTTGTAGGTTTGCCACTTTTGTCTAAGCAAACCCATTTTCTGAAGCACATGAGAAGGAGGTGTCCTGCTTGTGTTGTGTAAATGCCCTGTTGAGGAGCAGTCAGTAGCGATTACTTCTGCAACATCGAACACACTTCATGGTCAGCTTTGTTGAAAAAGAAAGCAAAATGATTGTCTTAAATATGCGAGCAGCTATTGTCTGTTCAGTTCCCTGGGCTTTGGAAAATAACCTGGTTCATACCAGAGATGCTCAAAACTTGTCTTGGCCAGACTGACTATGCATCCTCAGAGGACGAGGGGAAGGGAGCTCCTGGCATGAGCAAGCTGGTACAGGTATATATGCTTTGTGTGGAGCCAATTTGAAGGAAGTAGAAATTACTCCAAGAGCCAGTGGGTGTTTTTCTGTTACTGACCTGATATCACACATGGAATAGAGGAAGCCAAGAGGCATGGTGTCTCCCGGGGGTTGATCCAATTCGACCTGTAGGCTGAAATGAGTAGAAAACTGCTGATTAAATAGACCTTGGACCAAGCACCAACCTCCCGTTATCAGAGTTCAGTGTAAGTGATGTGAGGGTGAACAAAATCTCCCCAGCAGAATTGTACTCTTAGTTTAAATGTCATAGTTGGCTGGGGTGATGGATATATATTATCATTTGCTTTCTCCTTCCAATCTTACTTTTAGAATCAAAGATGTTTGTATGGGTTTATATGCCTTGGAAATTTATTATTAAAGTGTTTATGGTGGGTTTTTTATTTTAAATCTCAGAATCATATTTATAAATAGTATCAATTGCTACTTTGACAAGGAGAGATTGCGTTACAATCAATATTATATATTATATCCTGGGGTCTGTTGTGAGGCGATAGTATTAAGACATACATAATTTATTAACAATCTCAGTAGTGGCCCAAAGTCTTTAGTGAGGATCAGGTCAAGTTTTGGTCAATCTTTGGTTAAGCTTTTAACGACTTTGTAGCTGCTACGTTAACTTCACTGTAATGTAAACGCATTAACTTCTGTGGAGCTAAATACTCAACTGTTTAAGGGAAGTGGAAAATGCAGAGACTTAACAACTAACTAATAGGTTTTTTCAACACAACAAAACCAAAGGAAACTAAGAGATTTCTGGTTTGGATAATCAATTTTGCATCCTGAAGAACATACTGGGTAAAGGACTGGAAGCTATGAGAAGCCAATTCTTTACACTTCCAGCCAGAACCTAGCTAGAGGCCTGAATACAGCATGTCATTATGGTTAATTATGGGTAATGAGTGTTTTATGAACCTAAGAAAGAAAAATATTTATTTTTCTGGTATTATATTTGTAGCGTCTTGTTTTGTTTTAAAGCTGGTGGTGCGAAGCCAAACAGATGATGAAACCCCTTTATTAGCTCTTTTGTTTTGCTCTAGATTGTTACTAGACTTATGAGGCCAAATCCCCATCACACAGTGGCTCTGTCAGTGCAAGAGGCAAGGATTCAGTTCAGGATTTTTTCCTTTTGTTCTGACTAATTCGTTTTCTGTGGCAGAAACCTGATAGAACTATCTAGGATGCTGTTCAACAAGCATAACAGGAGGCAGGACTAGCCCATCCCAGGAAAGGTCTGCTGCTGGGAGGTTATTAGCTCTAGGCCTCACCGAAAGCCCACTGGAACCCCCAGGAATATTTCTCTTCATTTTTGCAAGCCCTCAGACCAGACCGTTGGGGGCTCATCTAGAAATCTGCAGCTCAAGATGATGAAAGCTTGAGATAAGCTATGGCCAAGGGGACATGGCTGTGACAAAGGCCCCGCTCAAACAGTCCTGCCTAGAATTGACACCCAGTGGCAATGCCACCCAGCACCGCCAGTCCGGAGCACACCTCTTAGTGCAAGCTCCGGGAGTTTCCATCCCTCCGGGGTCTCCGTGCTTTCCAGACAGGGGTCCGTGTTAAATCAGCAATGTGCATACTGTTGGCTTTATCTGCAGAGGTATTCTTGCAGAAGGGCAGCAAGAGGGCGGATGCAAAGACCCTTCGCTCCATCCGTGTGTTTTAGGGGACTGGGGACAGCAGGGCAGGATAAGGGCTTTTGGCGCTATTGGGCCCTAAGTTTTAAAGAGGGGTTAAAAAAAATAGGGGTAACAGTGAGGGGAAAAGAGAAAAACAGAAGAGAAAAGGGATCAGTCAGCGAGAGCCCTGGTCTCTGGCTGTTCCCCAGTGCACCAGGAGGTGGTGCAAAGCCCCTGCTCATCCCACAGCCAGGAGACAAATTTCATTCTTCCAGGGACTACTCTCCAACTTGTACTACCCAGGAAAAATACTAGAGGTTTAACCCTCCCAGCATGCTTCTGTAACGCTGGTATTTTGGTATGTATTTAAGGCTGATAAGATTAACTATGCGAAAGGGAGAAAATGCAGGGGAAGTTTATACCACTAACTGCCATTATCATGCTGCAGTAATGGTAATAAAATAAAGGTATTACCAAATGACTTCTAAAGTATTATATTTATAGGACAAACGATTCTTGCTGTGCAGAATGCAGACAAAAATGTGATCAGATTTTAGATTCTTTGTGCCTGATGTTTCCATTTTGTACAATTGCTTTCTTCTGTATTTTTTAAATTTTTCATAAAATAATACTAAAATTAATAAGAGTAAAAATAAATAGATTTTCATAAACCATTGTTTCCATGTGTTTTAATAAAAAACAAACTAAAAGCTACGTCATGATAGTGTGCTGTCAGTTTTCTCTTACTCAAAACAGGAACTGCTAAATGTTTTCCCTTTCTCCTTACCGAAATACTGTACATTAGTAATAAGTAGTTTGTAAATACATTGTATGGCCTTTGGTGGTAATTTAACAAAACAACTAATTTGTCTTTGTGCCAAAACTGTATAAAATATAGCTTGATTGCTGAATTACTGAAACATTAGCAAAATAAATACATTAGTTTCAGATAAATTGAAATTTTTATTCATTTTTAAAATCTCAGTGTATGATTACAAAGCTGCCGTATGAAAACTTGTTTTACACTGTAAGAAAAAAAATTGTATGGGCATGAGTTCAGCTTACGCAGAAAATAAAAAATAGCCTCAGTTTATTGTTCCTCATATTATAGAAGTTCTGTTTTGGTTTTTAAAGAAGAACAAGGGTCTGTAAAAGAAGCATTCATTTCAGCTTCTCAATTGGCAATGATTAGCAATGCCTATTGTGGGGTAGGTTAGACTGCCAGTATACAAAAAGCAGTATATTTCAGCATACTTTCTCTGGAACAAAATGAAATATAATCTTTTTAGAATTTAATTTTTGACATCTTTATCTTTTTTGCTTTTCTGGCTAACAAATATTTTTTCATGCAAATTTTACATATGTTCCATGTACAAAAGCTTGCATTGTTTTTATGAATGCAGACTTCATCAGGCAATATGTATATATGTTGTAATAAGCACATCTCTGTTCAACATGTTATTAAACAACGTTTTTCAAGGTATGTAGGAAATCAAGTTGTATAAAGGTTAAAAGAAAACATAGTATTAATTGTGTGCTAACTTCCTTGCTTTTTAAAATTCTGAGAAATGTTGGATTTTTTTTTTAATCCCTACCTTAATAATAACATATATACATATTTGTTTTGCATTTTGCTTTGGAGGTGGGTGTCACTTTGGAAGTGAGTGGCTAGGGAGGAATAATGGTGGGGACCTGTAAATGTAACTATCCAAAATGTAAATGTAACTATCATCCAAAAGACTCAAGAGCATATTATTCTAAATTTCAGGTCTAAAAGCTTTTAGAAGTTTGGATCAGAATTTCTGTTGCTTTAAATCAGTGTAACTTCACTGAAGTCAATGGAGATACATTGGCTTATATCAGCTAAGAATCTGTGCTATTGTTTTGAATCTTATTTTAAGTGCGAGTACTTTTCTACAAACCTTTAAAAGTTCAGCTTTGTTTATTCAAGAAAATTAATGTTTTGAACTGTGACTTAGAGTATTAAAAAGCCATTTCAGAATATAGCCAGATTTTCTGTTCTTGCTAATTTAACTTTCCCTTATTATCTTTAGAGAATGTCATTTTCCGAGCATGCTAATGCAGCAAACTTTTATACCATCATTAAGGATCATGGTTTATTGGATTTCATCTGACTACTGAAGCAAACATTTATTTAGTGACACTCTTAAACACAAGATTGTACTACAAATGTCAGAAATGCTGTTTGAAAGTTTATGAGTAAAAACTTTGTTGCTTTTAAGAGAATCCAGAAAGGAATGAAAATAGAAAAGTTTTACATTAACTTTCTCTGTGGTGCTACGAGAAAGCTATTTGGCCCTTGGGATTTTTTCAAGGTTATTATGTGATAGTAACAAAACTTATAATTAAGTTTGGGAAAAACATGCATAAGGTACAGATATAGCTCAGGCATTGTGGATGCAGGTGTATATCTATCACCCTTAAGCAATCATTTTCTTTGACAGCTCTTGATAGCAACAATTGAATGTACAATATTCTAACACCACAATGACTTTATCTGGAGCTTCATGTTGTTAAGCTAATGGGAAGTTTCCTATTTTATTCCCTTTCTTTTGATCTTTTTTCTTTTGTTTAGCTGGTCACTTAAAAAAAAGAAAAAAGAAAAAAAGCAGAGAAACTGCATTTTGCACTTTTTTATAACCATTGCTGAAAATCTGTCACAGCTACCAAGGAAAGCTAAAGAAAACCAGAAACAGAAAGACCATTATTTATAGCTAGCAAGATACAGTATGGCACCATATGGTAGAATTTATCAAATTCTTTCCTTTCTCATGCAGGGCGAATAGGGGCCGTAGACAGTTCCCTCTTGCAGTCCTTGCTTTGCTAGCCACTCATTCATTTAGGCTGTGGGCTAAATCCTGCTTGACCTAGTGCTTTTACACCCATAAACCTACTTATGAGGGCATGGCGAGCATGGTTTGGCCCTCTGTGTTTATTTCTTCTTTCTGCAGATGCAGTTTTGCTAGGAATGCTGTTTGCATTTCAATCAACTAAAACAAGAGGACGGATAAATTAATGCCTGACTTAGCTATTCACGTCTGATACTGAAATGTAAGAGTAGTCTTCCGAGGGTTTAAGTTTGCAGGGTGACACTTACCAGGTGTAAGGTTCTGTAAGGTTAAGAAGCATCAAACCTATAATAAGAGTCTGACTTCCTCTTCATTTTGTCTCCTTTTGTGTTACATACTAGGGCAAGGAAGGTCTGCCAATCACTATCATTTCTTTTTCTTGTTCTGCAAAGACTGGGTCGTCACAGCAACAGGCCTGTGACAGGCTGGTATCCATTTAGAGCTCCAGGGGGGTCCTAATAGGATTGAACCAAAAGATCAAGTGAATAGCTTCCTATTTTAGATTTGTAATAACTCTGAACTGCTTGCATATACATGGACCTTACAGTGTTATGAGGAGACTTTTTACCAGAGAAAAGATCTGTCTGTTTCCAAGAGTGCTGTACTTTCGAAAAGATGCCCCTTACCCTACTCCATCCTTGGAAAAAGGAGGGGGAAAAAGGCAAACAAAAATTAAGCCCACTTCCCTTTCTCCTGCACACATGAAATTGGAAGGTGTAATTTCCTTTCATTAATTCATTTTACCAGATCAAAGTAAATAGTCTGTTTATGGAGAACAAAGAAACCCCTTTTTGGTATTCTGTTGAAGTCGCTATCAGATTCAGAAGTTTACTCATCTTTCTGAAATCTGGCAAGGCTGCATGCTGCCGAGATTACAGCCAAAAGTCTCATGCAAAACGGGCAAATAAATTCCATGCAAAACAAATTCTAATGGAGAAAGAATTAGGAGGGAGCATTTTGTTGATTTGGGAGACTCTCAAGAGGCTAAGGCTCTCATTCAGCTTGCAGAGGGGGCTTTGGTAAACCCACAATACTTGGCACGCAGAGGAAGAACCGCTGGGGGAAGGGGGACCTGTATTTTGTTGAAGTTATTTTCACTGATTATGGAACCCATTAGGAAATAGATGTTGCTTCATACATTTCATTCCCAGCCAGATGCTTATGTCTATTGTTCATTAGGAACGGCATTTTATGTGGAACTTCTTGTAGGGCAAGATCCCAGGAGTAAACATGTCAAGATCTAGATCCAGGAATTATAAAACATATTTTTAAAAAGGGCTAAATTCTGGTAGCTAGTTTGTTTTCCTAAAGCAAGGCTTCGGAAGTGTCTCATTCAGAGAAGGATAGCAGGTGGGACTGTCCTGTGAGCTGCATTGTCAAAAGGTTTTGGAGCCTTCTCTCAAGGCACAGCGAGCTGACTCCAACCCACCTTGCAAAGGCAATTGTGTGTTGTGCTAGCTGAAGATCCCTCATGCTGTCTTGCCAGGATGCCCTGCTCCCGAGGTGTGTGCTTTGGTATCTCAACTTCAATAATGCTATGTCAAGTTATGACACCTGAAGCCTTGTCCTGGAGAGGCTGTCTTTTGGGTGCTATCCTTGTTCTCATTTTTTGGCTACTTAGATAATAATTTCTATACCATCTGAATCTCTTAGCAATCAGAATTTTTAGTCTTTGCCTTCTCCACCCTTCCCTAGCAAATGTTTTGTTTTTAGCCACAGCATGCCTTCATCATCTTAAAACCAGTACTAGACTCTCTCAGGAGGGTCTTCCACAACTTATTTTCAAATAACCTGCAGTTTCTATACTAAAAGTGTAAGATTCACTTACAAAAGTGTAAGTCAAGAAATACTTACAAGGACTGTGTTTGGATAACTAGATTCTTGTATTTTCCATGTAGGATCTTGGCACATACGTACGTTCCTGGCACTTTTATCGGTACCAATTTTGAAAAAGATTTTGCATAGATTAGGGACCTAAAGGCACTCAGTTAATTAGAATTAGGGACATCCCTCTGTGAGAAAGGATTAGGCAGGTAAAAGACAAAGACTGTGATCCATCAACCTATAGGGGCAACGGCGAAACTGCAGTTCATTGGTTTGGACCCTGTGTGAGGAGTTGGGATACATGACAATGAGCACCAAGATGAAGGGAGTGCTGGGGGAGGGACCACATAGCAAATACCAGGGGCCTCCCTAACGGGCTTTGAATGGATCTTCCTGGGCACGTTCTCCCTAAACCCGAATTTCTCAAACTTCCCTTTTGCATTCAGCCAAATCAAAAGGTAGGCATGCCAATCAGTTTTTTATAAAGGTCTTTACAAGGGTTTCCGTTAGTTTTTAGATTTCTTAGTGAATACAGTGTAACACAGTCTGAAAAACAGGAACAGATTTTGAAATTATATGCATATTTTATTATGAATTTTAGTTTTCTTTTGATGGAGGCTTTTGTCATGCTTTCTATGATTCAAAAAGAGGATATTTTTTCTTTGCTATAGCTTACCTTTGAAAGACCTGTGTTATGAAGACTTTCATTCTGGCAAAGCAAGTCTTAAAAGATCTTCTTAACAGAATACAAAGAACATCCTCATTTACCTGTAAGGTCTGACGTGTTGATGAAATTATCTTAGAGGTTTTGAATGTTGCCTTCCAGTTGTGAAGGAGGCAGAAAGTCTTTATGGCAAAGAAGGTAAAAATCAAGTTCCAATCCCACACTTTGTTGCTAATCATGTGGAAACTTTAAAATCTGAAATTTGCATACACAAGAAAAAAAAAGTCAAATAAATTCTTTAACTGTTTTCCCTGTTTCGTCTGTTCCATTCAGCCAGGTCTACCAGCTTGACCTTGGTGTCACTGTCAAGTCCCTGAAGAGGCAGGTTTGGTTTCCTGATGTTATTTATCCCAGGTTAGCTTTCCATCCAAGTCTGAAGCACTATCCTATGTCACAGCAACCTCCTCCACATAAAAATAACTGATCATTCCCCTTTTTTCTCTTGTTTTGCTCCTGTTTAAATTTAGATCTCACTTATTCTGTGATACTTTACAGTCATTTTGGATCTGCTTACTTCCTGGCTGCTGCAGATGGTGAGGCCATAGTCATTGCTGTAAGGACACTAGATAAATTACAGTTTTGACTTAAAAAAGCAGCTCTAAACCTAATATGTTATTCTGGGATTCCTTTTTTCCCCCTAACTTTCAGGCCTCAGAAAAGAGCTGTAAGTCTAACATGATGAAACCCCTTTCTTCAAAGGATTATTCGGTCCATTTCCATGGAGAAGCTAGCTGGCAGTGCTGAGGCCTGACCTAACACTCAAGAGCAGCCGGAACCTGGCTGTCTGCTGGGGGGCCGTGTTCTTCCATCTTCGCCTGCAAGAAGAAACAACTTTACTGGGCTTTTAAGATATATTTATAATGTTTGCTTTTTCAGTGTATGAGCTAGGCAGTGCTTTGCATGTGTGTTTGTAGATGAAGAATTTACTCAGAGCAAAATGCTGGTGTCTAACTGTGCTGAGACGCATAGCTATTTTGACGACTTGCAGGACTACACTTTTCACAACTGGTTTCTAAGTCAGGCTTTTCAGCAGTCTGATGTCTCTGATGAAATGTTTCAAAAAGGATCCTGAATAAACATGGTGTGATAAAGGTGTCTCTTCTCACCTTACCTTCTGACTGTCTCCAAGTGTTGTAATCCTGACTCCTGTTAGACAAAGACCCTTTCCATGAGGAAAACAAATATTTTATTTAACCGTGACATCTGATACATGTTCTCCTTTGTCCTGATCTAGACTGAGCTGTTCAGGTCAGGAGTGGTCACCTTTGCTATTATTCTGTAACCTGTCCGCAGGACAGAATTACTTTTTGTTTTATGTTGTACAGCACCTGGCTTCTCACATGGTGCTAGTACAAATAATAATAATGTACAGTACCTGGCACAGCAACACCTTATGCTCTCCATATGTGGCACTGCCATAAATGTGATAGTGCAATACCTCTAGTCAACACGGAGAATTACCTCTTACTGAAACTAAATGGATGTGGGTGCTCTTGATGATAAATCTGCTCACCCTGGTCTATGCTTTTTTTTAGCCAATTAGCTGGAGTGAGGGAATCCAGTGATGGGATTTTTTTCTGACAGACTACTCTCTTTTCAGCTGCAAGCACAAGAAGATACTTCCCAAGGGTTTGTCTGATCATGACATGGCAAAGAGCCGCACCATCACCCTGCGTGATGGATCCCCTGGGGCTTCCTTGACCCTGGGTCTGGCTGCGGCATTTTATGTCAGCCCGGCTTGGAGCAAAGGCTCCTTGCTCGCCACCCATTTTCACTTCCCCCCTCATGAAGGCTCCACTTTCCATCCTGTGATGCCTCCTTTTCTGTGAGGTTTGAACAAGGAAGCGGGCAGGCTCAGGTAGAAATTCAAGGGGTGGCTCCAGAGGGAAGCTCTAAGGTGGAGGAAGCTCTCTGTGAAAGGGATAAAGACTACTAGGTTGTCAGCATGCAAGGAAAAGGGCACTTAAAAATTAGAATAAGCAGTAAAAATCAGAATAAGCAGTTCTTCAGTCCGAATTGCACACAGCTCGACCTGTCCTCAGTACCAGTATGACTGGTGTGCGGGGACACCAGCGCTGCCACGGCCCTGCGGCCCTCACAGCCCTGACTGACCCTGACCTGCCCCCTGCGGCTTCCCCCTGCCTGCGGCCCGGGACCCCACTGCAGCCCAGCCTGGGCCCTCCTCCCTGCCCCAGCGAGGCCGGGGGACGCCCGTTTGCAGCACCACCGATGTCCCGGCCTGGCCTCGGCCCCACTTCATCACCGTGAACCCTCCTGAGGGCCTGGACTTTGGCTGCCCCCAGCCGCCATCCTGGGGCCTGCCCTGCTCCCTCACTCAGTACAGTGGGGTTGTGCCCAGCGGGGTCCGCTCGGTTCCCGGCTCCCCTCTTTTGTGAGGTGAACTGCTGAATGGGGACATTAGTCCAAAAATAAGTGCTGAGGGAACAGGAATCATTAGGACGTCCATTTCTGAGGCATTTCATGTACACCAACCTGGTTCATATGCCTGAGAGACCGCTTGCCTGAACAGCAGGTATCAGCTCCCTTTCACTTTGCATTGCTCTCTGTTCTCTTTTCTTGACATGCTCAATTTATATCATATTGATGACTCTCCCAAGTATGGTATTATTTATATTATTTATATTTATATTATACCAGCGTGGCAGAGATGAGTGAGCCCATTATTCTGGTGAAACTGCATTTTTCCAATGGAAACAGTCCTATCAGAGTTTTTGGAATCACTTTCCTCTTTTCCTTGTAGGTCCAAAGTATTTTAGCTCCATTAACCTGGTGTGGAATATTGAAATTTTTTTTTTTGCCTTGTCCAGATACAGAGCACAGCAACAAGCCTCAGGTCTGCCAGACTTCTGAAGCAGTAACACCTAGGAAAAGTCTAGAGCTTTCAGAGGGAAAAGGGAAAAGCAAGGAAGAGGAAGGGTGGATCTTATGCACTATTTTTTTTTCTCTCAGCTAGTTTTATCGGAGCTTGTTTACCCTAACTTTCACCAGAGAAAGTCAGTCTGTGGCATGACTTTTACATAACTTCTCTGCACTGATTTCTGACCATATATTCTTTCAGAGTGACTAAAAAAAAAAAAAAAAAGGAACAACACTAGGCCCTAAAAGTGTGCATTCAGAGCACTACTGTGGAAAAGCATGCCCGCTGAAAATCTGTGGCTTGGCTTACTGCACACCAAATTTCCCACATAGACAAGCCCTCTGTCTGAGAGAAAGAGGACAATTGGGGCATAAATCTTTTAAATGAGTAAAATGATAGCTGTCTTGGCAACGGCAGATGTGATAAAGTGTATTCCACCTGTTGTGGAAAGGCAGCATATGGCCACAGTAATCTGCAGTTCAATCAGAAATGCAAGGATTTAAGTTCTAGCCTGGAAAGATTTCTTTTCACCATCTCTCCTCAGCCCTGTCTACAGATGAGTCTGTTCATGTGGTATGAGGCAAAGAAAGGGGAGGTGGTTAATTTAGGGGAGGTATATGGATAATAATCCATGGATTATTATCCATATACCTCCCCTAAATTAACCACGTTATTTGGTGGTTGTGCTCTGGGTGTGAGGAGTGCTGGGCTTGGCTGAACTTTACAGAAATTTCCTTCCAGATCTTCTGTGCTGCGGGGAAACCTGTGCCTGGTTTTCCATCTACAGCCCACCTCCTAGATCTCAGGCATCTCCAAATGGGCACACAAAAGCTTTCCTCTCTAGAACCCACAAGACTTATAACACTTTTAATTACTGTTAATTGCTTAAAGTTGTAATTTTCTTCATTGCTAAGTCCAAGAATAGATATAAGTACAGGGAATATCTGTAAATGCTTCCTCTAGCCTTCCTCCTCCTGGGACGAAGAGAGCCTTATACTGAGAAAGGTTCTGCAGGAATGTTCCACTCTATTTTATTTTGTGTAGTTATAAACCTTTTCCATTTTGTCTTTGTGTAATTTTCCCTTTGATTAGACAGAGTGTACTGAGCAATCTACAAGTTAGTATGAGACTGGTGCATTTGTATAGGAGATCAGGGAATTTCTCTTTTCATAACCATATTGAAAGGGTCTACCTAAGCTTCCATGTAAACCAGACATAGGCTGTGATTAAGTTCTGCTGAGCAAGATTGAATGTTCCAAAAAAGGTAATTTTAATGGAGTAAGGAAAATCTCTCTGAAATCAATACAGGAAAGAGAGGCTGACAGTTTTATTATTCATTATCTTCTAGTTAAAGAGCCATTAAAGAGTATTCCAGATACTTCCTAAAATTTGGGGGAGCTATTGATAAAGTTTATGCTTGATGTTTATGTTTAGTGAACCGTAAGATAGTTTTATATTAATGTTTCTCAAAAGAGAGGTGAGCTTCAGCAAAGAGCTACGTGCAGGACAAGGCTGCGTATGTGCACACTTTAACCCAGGCCCCCAGTGCAGACACTTCACAGCTCAAAGTTTGAACTCTGTGTCTCATTGTGCTTTCTCCTGGGACTGCTGTAGAGCTTAATGCATTGATTTTAGAGGGGTCTTGAATGGTATATCTCCACATCTACTGCTTTTAATTCAGGGTTTCATAAAGGTCCCATTACTGCAGGAATCAGTGCTGAGAGACTGACCAAGTTCTCTGCGCCTTCACTGGAGCAAAACCGTGCCAGCTCCAGCACATCTGTGGCATGTAGATGCTTGAAAGGCATCGCTTCCATGCCACTTTCCTTTCTCTTGCAAGGAAGAAAAGAAATAACCTGTTAATGGAAATAGTGGCACTCCAGTGCAATCTTCCCTCTGCTGAAATGAGCTGTGGGAGAAGCTGCCTTTCTCCCAAGTCGCTCCTCACCCAGTGACATGGTGGGTGCATGTTTATGTTACAAAGCCCAGAGCCTGGGGGCTCTGTGCAGTTGAACAAGGGGGATTACTAGTTCTCTCTTGCCCCTGTTTGAGTGCAGGGTCTCAGTGCCAGTCTAGTTGTGTCCATTTCTTTACTTGTAATGCCTTAGAGCACGGGGACCTACAGTACTTCTGTGTGAAGAGAAATACTCCAACAAGAAATGGGTCTTATGGGAGTGGACAAATCCATATACCTCCCCTAAATTAAATAAAACAAACTAACAACATCAATAAAGGCCACTTTTGGCTGCAGTTTAAAGCCAGCTGGAGCCATTCTCCATGAAATCAGCTTCTGCATTTTTAAATAGTATTAGGTCAGAGACAATCTTCTGTCATTACTACTTAATCTTAACCCTCCAAAGGTCATTCAGTGGTACCGCTAGGTTTTCGGCATGCCATTAAAAATGGAGAAAAAATGTTCTTATATGGTGATAGTGTAATGAAACACAACCTTCCACTGGCCAGTGGGACTCTCAAGGCAGAGATATGTGGGGGTTTTATAGTGTTTGTGAAGGATACTTTATGTTCTGTAACATATGGTATTGTTGTTACTCTTTTGATTTGTAGTTTTGGGCAGACACATTCTCATAACCTTTGTATGCCTTCGGCTTTGGAGGTCCTAAAGCTGCTATTGTTCAGTCAGTTTCCAAGCTCAAGAAGAATGTTTTCTTCATAAAGAACATGTTAAATATTACCAGAATTTCAGCATCAGTTTTATATTTCAGGCATATGATTTGGCATGTTCTGTAGATGACGAAACATAGCTTTTAAGTTATGATTCAATTTAGATTTTTTAAATTAAAAAAGCAGCTGTTTCTCTACATATGAAATGTGAGTCCACTGTAACTTTACTTACATAAGCGTCGTTTTCAAGGTATAATATATTGTATAACCCAAGAGCAGAGTAAGGGCTGGATTCAGTATAAGATTTGTCTAGCTGCTTCCTACCACTGAGTGAGTGCAAGGCTCTGGTAAGCTTGACAAATCATTGTCAGTGGCTTGGATAAAGTTTATTTCTCTCTCTTTTCAGTTTTCATTCTTTTGCCAGACATACCTGCCTTCTTAGCTGAGTTGAGTCTGAACATTGGTAATTAGATTTATCGGAATTATGGTGGTGGAACAAGTTTCAGTAATGGGTAAACTGGAAGATTGCAAAGGGGAAGGCACATCCTTTGGGTTATATGCCAGACAACACCTATGCTGGGTGAAATGCTCCTACGCAGAGAGAGAGTGCAAGATAATGTATCATTTAGGGTCTATTTTAAGAATATAAAGTGTCAGTGTGTGGTGCTGTGAAGAGGGTAGAATTCCCCTCATGTTTAGATGTGTTGCTGATAGCATGGTAAACCACGCACAGCACAGGCTGAAGGATGCTATATGGAGATCTTTACAGGCGCCTTGATTTTTCAAATGGCATAAAGTCCTTCTGCCTTTGCACGGTATTTGGCGTTAGATTTTTTCCTAAGATTTGGTTTTTTTTCCCCTTTTTCATTTTTGCTTTCATGAACTTCTAAAAAACAATGAATGATTTATCTGGATAATATTCAGAGAAGCATACAGTCAGGTTATCCAAATGTGTGCTAATAGCTATGTGTTGTGGACAGTACAGTGCCCTTGTAGGCATGAGAAGTCACTCTTCTAGGAGTGTGACAAAAGGAAATAACAGGAACGAGTTTTTCCACACTAGACAAAACAGCTGTAACGCTGATAATAAACAGCCACTAAACATTGTTCTTCTCATTCAGCATCTTTTTTGCTTACTGCTATGTAGTCAAGAGCAGTTGTGGTGCAGCCAGGAACCAGTGCTTCTGGATTTCTGAACAGGGAGGGAAAGCAGATCCATTTTTCATGCACCTACCTGCTCTCAGATTTTCACTCGTGTCTCTTCTTGGGGCATCCTATGAAGCAGTGCTAAAATCAATGTCCTTGATGTTTCCTGTACTTCATTCCAGGTATTGCACATCATTTATATGCAGTTTCACAATGCAATAATTTTTTTAAGATATTGTGGGTAGCTGAAATACGTGGAACTACTTATATGAGGACAAAACTTTAGTTTAAACCTTAATGCTGTGTATTTTTTAAAAATCAAGTTCTTTCCATGTGCACCAGTCCTTAGATTAGAGCTTCATGCACTTTTCCAACCCTGGATAGATCATGGCCATTACTGCTGTGCCAGTATGAATTGTGATGGTCACCCATCCTTGCCTGCATAGTACAGTATCAAGGGGAGGCCTGTGGTAATAATCAGAGTTGGGCAAATAGCATCTCCTCATCCCCACCTCCTAAGTCACCAAATCAAAATATTGAGGGGATCGCGATTCACAATGACTTCCTGCAATATTTTTAAAAATCTTTCTTTCATGGAACTGCTTAAAATGATTTGTTGAGGTCAACAGCTCTAATATAAAATAAACAATTTAATTTTATTTTTGTTTTACCTTTAAAATGTCTTTAAAATGTTTCTTTTAAAAAGTAGCTAATTTAATGAGATAAGGCAATAATTTGACATCAGCAGTTGAAATGTTTCATTTAGCAAATATTTAAACAAAATGTTTAGACCTTATTTGTCCATTCCACTTTGCTATTTTCAAATTATTTGCTGAATTTGACCTGAATTTTCAAATATTTCTACATATTATCACAGCATGACATTTCCTGATGAGTATATTATTTGTCTGAAAAATGTTACCCCACTGTGTTGGAAATACCTTGTGTGACTGTAAAACACTGGCAGAAAGTGGATTTTGAAAGAAGAGCCCGATTAATACTTCACATAAGGAATCTCAACCAAGAAATTCTGCTAAGAAAAGTGGAGTTGTTAATGCGAAGTCTTTCACTGGGAAAAGTTTAGGATAGAATGAGAGTGATAAATCAGTGATTTAAATAAAAACTAGAAGTCCATAAATTCCTTTTTCAGCAGTAGTTCAAACTGTCAGGTTTAACGAAAGCTTACAACACTCACCTGCCCTCTGGTTCTGATTCTGCAAGTGCTATTGCTACCATGTGTCATGCTCACTTCTGAGACCTGCCACACCGAGGAAACAGGCCTATATGGGACTATCTAGGACCTTATTTAGATGGGGCAATGCATCAAACATTATTCATACGTAGGTTTCCAGTGCTGCTGTGCAAGCCCTTTGATAATAAAAACTAAGCCTGACAGATTTTCCATTATCATGTGCAATAGACTTACTAAAATAAGAGTCTCATTCTGCAGCTACCATTCAGATGTTTTTTTCTGAATGATCTGACTAAAAAGTCACATAATAAAAATATATATATTATATAAATTATATATATATAAAAATACATATATCTATTTCTCAGTATTTTATTTGGTTTTGATTTAAAACCAGCTCGCTGAGATGTACAGTGGTGAAATACATTTTTCCTTGTCAGGTGAATTGTTTGAATTGTTTTATTTCTTCAAACAATCTTTCAGTATCACTTTTATCACACCAGCTGCTGCTGTGGTGTCCTTGTTAAAAGTCTCTCAGAGTATCCTATACAAACCCTTCATTTCAGGTCTTATAGTTCAGCCATCAAATTAACTTTGGGCCATAACTGTTTCTTGGGACAGAAGCAGCTCTGCGGAAAGCATGCTGACAAACCAGCTGCTCCTTAAAAAAGACAAGAAAGATCATAGGAATTGCAGGGGACTTGTGGACTTCATCGAAGTGTGTTTGTGTGAGGTTTAGAAGGACCTAAAATGGAGTGTTGCTGAGAAATCAGAGAAGATCAGAGTGGACTAACACAGTTCATAAGTCTTCTGAGTCCATTTTTGTGGACTGCATCCGCAGCACCTCCCCGGCAGCCGTTTTGCTTGATGGGGCTTGCACCCTGTGTTTAAAATGAGTCGCTCCCTAAGTTGTATCTGTTATTCTTCCTGACTGTGGCAACTGTTGAGTATGGTGTATGTATTGAAACTCTACCATCAAGGGTAAGCAGGAGCTATAGCTGAAATAACATTAGCAGCAGAACTGAAAGCTGGACTAAGTTTTATGGGCTGCTCAGTCCCTTGAAAAGGAATGTTAAGTTAATTTTAAGTGTTGCAAATGCCTTCTGCAGGGCATCTGCTCAGCAGAAATTTCCTCTGCACTTCTCAAAGTCTGGTTTAGACAGGTTAATAAATCTCTGCCTCTCTTCGGCTGCAGAGGGTTGGCATTTTATAGCTGGAGAAGGTGAAGAAGAGAAAGTTACATCTTGTATGGAAAGATAATTCTAGGGCAGCACCAAAAGAGTACACAGATTTCTTCACTCTTAGTGCTCGCTGCTAAGCAGCTGAGCGTGTTGTTTTAATAGAAAACAAAGGCTCAGAGTGTGGAAAGACTGAGAATTGAGAAGGCTAAGTGGACAGAAAGGAAACAGATTTGTTTGCAGAGGAGACTGTGGAGATGTAAGGCATGTGTATGCGTGTACGTGATTTGTGGTTGCCACTGAAGCTACAGAGTGGCCTAAATCAGATTCTAGAAACTGTAATTTATTTATACCATTGATAAATGAATTAAAATAATATTGATTCAAGATATTTTCTTATTTTAATTGTTTTTGTGTACACCCAGTTTGAAATGTTCACCACAGTTATAAAAATGTCTTATCAAGTTTATGTACTTCTAAATCGTGATTACTTTGATTTACAAAAGACAGAGTCTAAAAGGAATGGGAACATTCATAACCCAGTAATTCAGTGTAATACATAAAATTACTGGCAAAACAATAGAGTTATGTGTTTAAAAATGTAAGGAATAAGTTCCAGTGATGCCATAAATTCCAGGAAAATATTTTAGGAACTACAACATAGAAATTTATTACAGCTTGGCTGGAATAATGATTTCTCCTTGGCCAACAAAACACTTTATAGCTTTAAATCTATGGATGAGTATCAAAGTTGGTATTATCAGAGGGACTTCTTTTAGATTTATATGTTATTTCCTAAATTTAAAACACTAAAATAGTACGTAAAACCAGGTCAATTACTAATTATTTTATCCTTAAAATGTAATAATTTAAATTAAAAATTAGACGTTTTATATTATGCATGATGCTTACAAGGTACATAGGCTCAGCAAGACAGTTCTCTTTTTTCCCCCATGGGATGGTGTCGGGAGCGCTGTTAGCAGTGTTCTGTTCGGTTCTCCATGCAGAGCTGACAGAGACTGGTATAGGTTTGGCAGTCACCATCTTGTCTGATAGTTCGGAGGCTCGCAATTCAACCTCTAATGAAAAGCGCGCTTCTCTGAGCAATGCAGCTATGCACACAAAATTAGTGCTATCACTGATTTCCGTGAGCTGGCATAGAGGGAGGTTCTGTTACGTTGTCTTCTGGGTCCATTCTCTACTTGGCTCCAGCGCAGAGATGCTCCCCTTAAACCCTTCTTCTTAGCAGGGCAAAGACAAGGTCGTGGAAGACCTGACCAGTTTTATTGGCCTCTACGTAATGCTGCAAGTCCTTTTCCTTCTATAGCAGCTTGGGGTTTTTTTGCTGGCAGGTGGAACTGTGGTGCCTGGGATCTATCAATATGGCCAAGTTTTGACTCTGGTGAACCTTTAATTCAACTGAGCCATGGCCAGAGACAGTAATGTTCAAAGGCAGAGTACTGCACTGCTGAGATCTTCACACTAATCATTTCTATAGTGCTCTAAGTGAAAGTGGGTGGAGGTTTAAGTGACTGCCGGGTTAATAAAAACTTGATGTTCCTGCCCTAAGGATTTTACTGCGCAAAGTTCAGTTGCACATTATGACCCAGACTCAAGGACTTTTGAAGTCAATTAAAATACTTCCGTTCATGTCACAGTTGCTGAAAAACATTTGAGCTGTGCGTTACAGAGCCATGACTGAGAGTATGCCAGGGAGAGGCAGAGGTGTCATTGTCCCATTCATCCTCCAAAGAGATGACGCCTGAATACACCCTGATTAGTCACCCTTGCAGGCGGTTCCAGAGACCTTGTAGCTCACCCCCTTCCTGGTTGAAGCCTGCTCTTCTGCATGAGTTTGTGAAGCCATTCAGTGCAGAGAGAGGATATTTCATGTCTGTCATGGGTCTGCCAAACCCTGCTTCTCTCTGCCTTATTTGTGGTGACATGGTAAGATACAGACTCCATCATGTTAGGGCTCTTGCAGCTCATGCAATCTGGAGGACTCTGTTCGTTGCTTCCTTCCCAAAGAAGTCATGGTAAAAAAGATGGGGATGGCACACTAGCATTGACGTGCAGCATAGGTACATCCACACTGGCATTAAACTGTCTGGCCTGTATACGGGTTTCAGTCCCACTGGAGCAGTACAGGACTCAGGGCAAACATAAGAATCTGCTAAAGGAGAGGAATGAGTGTTTGAGTCTTGAACCTCTAGGTATAATGCTAATAGTACTCTGTCCAACTGCTTCAAAACTAGGTATGGTTACACTGCACATCTCAGGCACAGTACTCACTTGAAGATATATGCAACTAATGCTAAGGACTATGCAGATAGTTGTGGCTGTAGTGCAGTACGCAGCCTGCAGGAGTTGCAAAATAAAGCAGATAGCATCTGGGCTGGTTGCCTTCTCATTTAATGTTTCAGTTTTCTCATAGGATAATTCAGATTGGAAGGGACCCCTAGGCTTAAGAATAAGATTTACCTCATTTGGTAGTGAAAGTGTTGATCTGGGACCTGCTTTTATCTGTCCAACATCTCTACTCTTCAATAAGGGTTGCTCGTATATGGCCAAGGACCGAAGTGGTTTCTCTGTGGCTTTGTGAGAGAGGAAAGATAAATCAAAGGGCCTAATTCTGGAGGAAGCAGGCTATTCTCATGTGAGAGGTCTTCTCTTTCATGTAGAGAATCATCCCAGAGTCTGGCAAACTAAGTGAGGTTTTTCTGGGTTATTTGCTGGGGAAAAGGCCAATAATGCAATTTAAAACTGCACAGAGTCCAAATCATATTTTTTCCTAAATTTCCCAAATGTGTTGCTTTTTGCATTCATATCACTTAATAATTCAGTCCTGATCTTCCAGTCTGTCTTCATTTTCTGTCCCATTTTGGGGTTTCAAATACACTCCCTTTTCCCCAAACATCCTGTCACATACCAGAGGTGTAACCATATCCACCGTCTTAACTCCAGGTGGCTGGAAGCTGATTCTGCATAAATTAGAGAGAAAAGTTACATTCTTCTGTTCCTTCCCAGAAAATTGCCCAAAATTAAACTTATAGACAATAAATCTAGCCAGAATAAAGCTGTGTCCACCTCTAGTTCAACAGTTCTCCATACTTTGTATTCACTCAAACAAAAATTGCTTCCAACCATTGCTGAATCTTATTCCTTTACCTTCGTCTGTAGTTTTCAAAGCCCAGATTCTGGCATAATCTGTACACACAAGAGAAGTGAACAACCCCACACTCATGAATAACTTGATTAAAAAAGCAATGCAGTGGATTTCAATTACAGAAATAGAATCTAAGAAAAGGTCAGACTTTACTCCCATGACCACACAAAAATTAATTTTGCATCATATAACACAAACATATAAAGAAAATGTTGTTCATAAAATTCAGCTTTTGCTAATGTGCACTCAAAGATGTCTGGAACTACTGCAGCAGAGGCAACGGCTCCCGCAGCTAGAAACTCCTGCACATGGGTAAGGTTGATGAAGACGGAGACTATATTGGCAATGACAGCCCGCTGAACCCTTCGATTTACAGTAGATGTGAATCCGTATCATTTTATTAACATCAGAGAAACTTTGAGGTTCAGTCCCTTTACTTTTGCAATTCCAATTATTCCATGCAAAGTGTATAGTTAGAGATAAGCCCAAACTTACAGAAGTTTGGGCTGTAGTGTTTCTATAAACGCCCAAATCTTTATGGACAAAAGCAGGACATTTCATAGATTCAGCTGACAGGAGTTGACATGCATTTTGTACTTACAACTGTTTTTGGCTCTAGATAGAAATGTAGTGAGATCAGATCTCATAAATTATTGCTATCATTAGTCTTGTGAGAATTCCTCCATTTTGGTACTGAAACTTTTGAGTTGCTAGAAATTTTCATCTCTGAATCCTGAATGAAATCTTAAACCAGCTTCACCATCAGACTTGTTGTCTGAAGTCGGTGCACTTCAAACTCACACAAAGGAGCTATACAAGAGGTCAGCCCATACAATTCTGCTTTTCTATTTCCAGCCAGAAAAACTACCTGCTTTCTATTCATACTCAAATATTATTCCTGTAGCACTGAAGACACTTGTTTGCAAGGAAAAGTAATAATGGATGATTTCCAATATACCCAATTCTGGGATACAGCAACTGAACAAAGTCAAAGGGTTGGCTGTGTCCAGGGCTCTTACTATGTTTTGGAAAAAACAGCATGAAAGTCCACCTGATGCATGGGTTAATCTGAGAAAACTACAACAGCCATCATCATTGTAGAATACTGCTGTCATTAAATATACCAGGAAATATATCTACCTTCAAAATTTCTTATCTCTTTCATAAGTGTTTATTCTTTGCTATGAAATCAGCACTGCTAGATGAATCCAGCACAACTTCTTTAAAATCAAGTGACAACTTTCTGGCTTTCTATTTTTCTCCATTGCAAGTCCAGATAGTCTTTGATTTAATGAGAGTATCCACCGTTAGCCAAAAAGAAAAGGCTTGTAGGAGTGTTGTCTTGATACTTTATTATTTTCAGAAAATGTATTACAAGTTTGATATCTACTGTCAGGCATGAGATAAACAAAAAATGAGCGCAGTACACTCTTGCCCTGGGTGAGCTTGCTGCAACACTCATCAATTATAAGACTTTTTCATGGCTCCTACACTGCTTTCTGAAATGTTAAAGGTCTCACTAATCTTATCAGGTCGTTGATTACCACCTGCTGAGCACAACAAAGAGCCAAAGAATGTGCATTACCATCAATA
>NW_008825100.1:616520-634953 GCF_000699105.1 Pygoscelis adeliae
CCCGCACTCCAAAATTATTCTGTTTCTTTAAATGATGTGAATATTGAAATCACTTTGTTCAAAATGTATGCTGTGTACCTGTGCAAGTCAGCATCTGTTTCAACATGGTGCCAGGTGATACAGCACACTGTGATATAATTGCAAGAATGGGATTTTTAGTGCCAGGGATGCAGCTCTCACCCACGCTGATGACAATGGCCAGCAAAAGGGAAGTTTCCATGGAGCCTCATCCCTTTCCCTTAGCTCACAGTCTCCTGAAACAAAGCCGTAAAGAGGGTGTCTGTTGCTGGGAAAGATGTGGAAAAGTTTTTCCTCTGCAGTGGAGTGAGTAGCAGCACAGAAGATTCCCTCATTAATATAATAAATGAAGTGAGAATTCGGAAAAGAAAAGATGCTGTTTTTCAATGCTGAAAATTGAACCGTGTGAGATATTCCAGAAGCTCCGAGTATAAATCTTCCTTATGCAGACATCAAAGCGGCAGGACTGGAAGAAGCCCCAGGGGGTTTGTGGAGCTGAGTTTTGACTAAAGATGGGTATAACTAATATGGGTCAAAGCTTGCATTCAGTGGATAAGCATTCAAAGTTTGTTGCCTTATTCCTATTTACTGGACTGCTAAAATTTGGCAGGAGATATCAAGAAGATAATCTCTATTATGATGTTTTTAGAATTTCCTGCTTTGGTTCAGCCTGGAAATGCTCCAAGATCAGCTTTCTTGTGATACTTTGACACTTTTTTTTTCATTTGTCAATTATTTGTACTAGGGCATTCCTTTTTCACTAGCTGAAGCCTGAACTAAACCTCTGTAGAGGAGATGGCAAAATGAGGATGGCTGAATTGGACACTGAGGTTAGAGAAGAGCTTGAGGAGTGGGAGTTAAAGGAATTTGCTGCTCTTGTCAGAGTGACATCAGCTGAGGAAATGGGACTGGGATAGTTTCACAGCCAGCAGCAAGATCTGGGAGGAAAACATAGCCTTGGCATATGCTTTTGTATCCAAAACAGTGATGGAGATATAACCGCATGGCATTCAGTTAGGGACTGAGCATCTCTGAGCAAGCAGATGAGTCTCTCTGCACTCGGACCGCTGGAGACAATCTGTTTCAACATGATACATGGTGCTTAGGCATCCTTTAAATGCCCACATATTTGTCTCCCACTGCTCTGTGATGATATGCATGAGTGTGCTTCTCTGCAGCTCCTGCCGTCTGGAACAACCTTCCCATGTCTCCATCTCCCTGATTCTCCATTTCTCTTCAAATCTTGTTTGAAAACATTCTTTTTCCCCAGCCTGTGCCCCTGAACTCTCTTTTGCTCTCCCTATGGTTAGTATTGATTGCTCTCTAAAATACCCCTTATACAACTGGCTTTTGCTCTATTTTGGCTTGAACTTACACCTTGGCTGGGTCTATGCTGTATGCAGTAAAGCATTGTGGGGTTCACGGTCTGTGTCTTATGAGATACAGATTAAAAGTTGGGTTGAATTCACAGAAGCTAAAGTACTGCTGTAAGGCATTTTTCCTCCAAGAACGGATGATTGGTGCCAAGGATTCCAGCACTGTGTCTTGTTAGTGGAGTAATATTGAGCCAAACCCTCAGTGCCACAGATAACAAAAATCAACCCAATCATGTTTTTTATACTTTTCCCATGTGGACATTCCTCAGTGTCCAAGGACTTTCTCCAGTTAAGAACAAATAAGAAGACTAGAGTTAGCTATGTGATGTGTTTCAGCAGGCATGCCTACATGCATGCACTTTCTCTCAGTGCTCCACACAAATGAAGTGTTGATTACTGGCTAACTGACAGATGATCAAAGATAAGTCTTCCAGATGCTGCTAGCTAATGTCACAAGTGACACTTCACTCGTGTCAGTGAAGTTTTTGTGAAGTAGCTGCCAAATTGCAAACATCTTTCATGATATGACTTAAGCTGGTGGATACATCCGTTTTGAACTTTGTTTTAAGAGTGACATGAGTGAAAGGGGCAGGTTTTTTGGATCTGGGGAATCTATTCATGCATTAGGGGTACTTAGAAAATGTAAATCTATCTTTCTGCAGAGATATCTAGTCCACTGACTTCTACTGAAGGTTCTGAGAGGCCACCATGAATCTAGATGTTTTAAAACCACATACCCATTTATGCCCTTGGCTTTTCACAGGCCTTAGGATTCCATCTTTGGATTCCACCAGGAAATCCATACGCTGATCTGACTTTTGGCACCGTTAAACTGTGAGCTGTTTACTGCATTGATTTGGCCAGAGTAGGAGTGCCAAAAGGACTTAGCAGCAGAAGCTGTTAACATAAGCAGTATTTTATCTATTTACATGTCAGTCAAAAGAACACCTTAATGTAAAGTTTTGCTTCTGTAGCAGATTAAAAAAATGTAGGTTTTAATGATGTTGATCAAGCACAGTTCTTAGGACTTGATCCATTGCTCACTGAAGGTACTGGAAAGACTCTCATTGACTTTAACGGGTATTAGGACAGTCCCAGATTGATGAGGGAAGTGTTTTGCGAGAATTAATTCTTCTACTTAAAGAGCCTTCCCCTCAGCAAGAATTCCTTCTGAACACAGAGGTAATGGACCATTTTCTTCTATTCTATAGCTTTAAGAAAGATAACTAAAAGAAAAGATTAATTTGGTAGTACTTGTGGAGTTATCTGAAATTCTAACATAGCAATGCAGAACTGCAACTCCGCTCTGTATTTTCTCCTGTTCCTCATCTGTCGATACATTTAATATATTCTGAAAACTGCAGATACTTGTTGTTTAAAAAGATCGGTAATTTGTGATAGACAAAAAATTTACTAATTTCAACACCCTTTTAAAAATTATGTATTAGGGGTTTTTTTAATCATTAAAGTTTTCCTGTCCTGTTTTTCTTATTTCAATGAAATGACAAACAGTGACATAAGAACAAAATAACAGTCTGATCTTTCTGTTTTGTAATGAATAATAAAGTGTTTTAACCTCTTTAGGGACTTAACACCACGTTAATCCTTTAATCCCCAGAAAAACCAATTTTGTTGACATGAAAAGGGGATATTTAACTTTATCCAATTAATTTTCTACCTTGGAGATACCATGATTATGAAGATTAGATTGAATAGATTAATTAGAATAACCTTATTGTGTACAAAGTGATAGTTTTGCCAGTAGATAATTGTATCAGAAAACAAAATTTTATATCACAATTATGCTTAATTTTCCTCAATTTAAGAAAAGAAACGCCAATACTTTGAAACCCAGAAAACTCTACCACTTCTGTAATAGTCAGATACTAGGTATTGAATCTTCTTTTTAACCATATTTGACAATTAGAAATGGAAGAGAGCAGAATACTCACTACTTTGCCTATGTCTTTGCTCTATGACTTTGCAAATTTTGGTCGTCTTCAAAGTTTTACCTAAGTAGTGAAGCAATAAAGCAGCTATTCTGTGTTGATTTTCCAAATGCATGGCATATGTAAATCGAGCCAGATTTTTCACTTTTCACTTAAGCATTTGCAGAAAAGTCAGATTTTCAAACATGTTTTGTGGTACTTCAAAAGGATAAGACTTCTCTGAAAAATCCTGCCTTATAGTTTGCTGTCTCTGGAATGAAAAGGATATGCATAAGAGTGAGGAAGGGTGGTTTTATGGTTAAGACATCAAAGTCAGATTTGGAAAATCCAGATTAAATTCCCCACTCAGCCATAGACTTGACGTGCAATCTTGGTCAGGTCACTTGACCTTACATCTTCCACTGAAAGTGAGTAGATAATACATCCTTTCTTCTAGCCTTTTTTTACTTGTTTTTTCAAACTGGAAGTACTTTGGGGTACAGACTGAGGCTATAGTTCAAAAATATAATAATTTGCTTTCTAGTGCTGGATCAAAACATTTTGTGACCGAATGATGCGAAACACCAAGCCTGGATAGACTTTCTCTGTTAGGCCAAAGCTGTAACTTCTGATGACTTTGTACCAGTGATCTTTATGCTGGATGAGATATCACTCCCTGTACCACTCAAAGAGTGTGGTTTATGAAGCACTTTAAGCCAAAGAAAGCCCAGGGTCCTGCTGTGTGTACCGTCTCCTCCTCTGTGTTAGCATTAACAGGGGACAGCTGTGCAGCTGACTGGATCAGTGAGCTGATCCAACTCAAAAGAAACCTTACACCCGCCCCCCAAAAGTAATTTTTTGCTCACAGCCAAATGTGTGATCACTAATGCTATCACAAGGGAGAAGATGGGAACGCAAGGCTTGGGGACGGAAGGTAGGACCACACTGCAGATGCACAGATCTTCATCAGGTTGGTTAAGGGTTTTGCAATGTGCAGTTTCTGACCGATATAAACACGCTGGCAAAATATCCTGACACAGGCACAAGCTGTACAGGCAAAACAACAATACAGTATGGAGATACCAGAAAAGCTGTGCTGAAAGAGCTCCCTACACATGTGCTTGGCCTTCTACCTGAATGCTGGCACTGTCGTCAAGAGGAGTGATGTTGAAGATAATTGTCTGCATCTAAGTCTTAATCACAGGCACTCGCTCAACATACCATGGTGTTGGTAACCAACTACTCCTTACCTCATTCTGAGAAGTGCTGGGCATTTTAAGCTCCACTGTGCTTGCTCAGGAGCTTTGGGGATGAAGCACTTATATCTCAAACACAGGAACTGTTAGACAGATTTTTTTACAGATTCCACACTTGATAGGAACCTAATACATGCTGATCTTCCCTTTGGTGTTATTATTTTGTTTTCGTTATACAGGCAGATGAAACTGTACAGAGCATGAATTATTGCAATCCATTGGTGGATATTTTGCTGCCTATAGTATTGATTTTGAAGTTATGGTGCTGCAGTGTTGCAGTATTTCTTAGTATAATCTGCAGCACTCCTACTCATCATTAAAGCACAGAATTGCACAGAGTATCACTTTGGGTAGGCAGGAGAACTTGCCCTGACACAATACAACATAATGGTTTCCAAGGAGCCATTACTTTCTGTCATGTCAATAATTGGCAGATTAAAAGTCTTTAAATAGACCCTAACAGCACCAAGTGTAACAACTCCAAAGGAGCCGTTGCCTCCTGTGGTGTCAATAATCCATCAATTAAGGATCTCTACTAGTATGCATTGACATAAAAGATTAGAATGGCTCTGAAGGAGCCAGTTTCAGTCAGTTGTTTGCTTTTGGCTGTTTGGGGTTTTTTTCTACACCCTTCTATTCACATCTTTTATCTTCCCTTTCCTTATTCCTTCTCCTGAAAGTCTGGACAAGTGCTGTATCTAAATAACATAGAAAAGTGTTTTAATGTTATGTTTAGATTCAGAAGAATTCAAGGGTATTGAACCAAATTTTCTCTTGCTTTCTCCCCACAGCAGTGTGCACATGTGCTCTCACACAATGAACACAAATGCTGTTCAAAAATTTGAAGGTTATGCACATGAGAATGCCATTTGAATTAAGACTCCACTGAATCCAAAATGCATCTTTAACTTAGCTTCTGTACAGAAGTCCTCAATGAAAATAAAAAATGGGTCTCCAAGCCAGCAACACAACAGCAAAACTCATGTGGCTGATATTTTATTAGAAACTCAGTTTTGGTGAGAATATTAGAATAGAACAGAATAGACTATTTCAGTTGGAAGTACCTACAACGATCATCTAGTCCAACTGCCTGACCACTTCAGGGCTGACCAAAAGTTAAAGCATGTTATTAAGGGCATTGTCCAAATGCCTTTTAAACACTGACAGGCTTGGGGCATCGACCACCTCTCTAGGAAGCCTGTTCCACTGTTTGACCACCCTCTCGGTAAAGAAATGCTTCCTGATGTCCAGTCTAAACCTCCCCTGGTGCAGCTTTGAACCATTCCCACACATTCTGTACCAGGGAGGAGAGAGCAGCACCTCCCTTTCCCGTTCCCCTCCTCAGGAAGCTGTAGGGAGCAATGAGGTCGCCCCTCAGCCTCCTTATCTCCAAACTAGACAAACCCAGAGTCCCCAGCTTCTCCACACAGGACATTCCTTCCAGCCCTCTCACCAGCTTTGTTGCCCTCCTCTGGATGCATTCAAGGACCTTAACATCTTTCTTAAATTGTGGGGCCCAGGACTGCACACAGTATTCAAGGTGAGGCTGCACCAACGCTGAATACAGCGGATAATCATCTCTTTCGACCCAATGGTCACGCTGGTTTTGGTGCACCCCAGGATGCTGTTTGCCCTCCCGGCTGCCAGGGCACACTGCTGACTCGTATTAAGCCTGCTGTCAACCAGCACACCCAGATCCCTTTCTGCAGGGCTGCTCTCCAGCCACTCCTCTCCCAATTTATACTTGTGCCCGGCACCTGTTACTCCATCCTAGGTGCAGAATCTGGCATTTGGACTTGCTGAATTTCATCCCATTAATCATTGCCCAGTGATCCAATCTATCTAGATCCCTCTGCAAGGCATCTTGTCCCTCAAGAAAGTCAACAGCATCTCCCAGTTTGTTATCATCATCAAACTTGTTTTCATCCCTATAAGTAAGACTCAATGAGCTGTTTTTAAATTAAGAGGGAAATGATGACATTTAGGGAACAAGAAGTTCAGAAAGTTGTGACTTTTAGTCAGGCTGAGGCATACTTCAAGCTGTAGTTTGAATACAGTATTGCTACTCAGAAGTTCCCTCATCAAAGCACATTAGAACATGCTAAGCACTGAGTTCAGTGAATCTTAATGATATTCTAACCAGTCTTCCCTGAACTGTATCCATGACAAGGTTTCATTCTAGACTAGCAAAGAAATGAGCACCCAATCTTCCATATTTTACTTTTTCTGCAGAGACCGGTGCTTGCCTTGGCTGACCGATGTCTGTTCAATGGCTTTAGGAGGTTTTTTAAGTCCCCAGCTGTCAACAGTTCAAGAGAAATAGTAAAGTATCTATTGTCCGAATCCTCCTGCTGGCCTTGGGTGGAGTCAACGTGGTTTTGCACGATGGCAGTGTGGAGAAAGATGAAGGAGGAGATAATTATATTTTTTAATTCTGAATTCCATCCAGAAAGTATATAGAAAAAAAGGAATGCTAATATTGAAAAGTGAAGGCTTCAGCCATGTTGTGCTTATATGGTATTAATAGGGCTGTATGCATTACAAAGTCTTTAATTACATGAGCACATACTGTACAGTGGAATACCATTCTTCCAGAGCTCACTAATCCAAATTACTCAATTAGCAGAGCACTAACTAAGTGCTCCTGTCATCACAAGATTTTTGGGGTTTGTTGCACAGAGTTTAAAAATCATTATTTCATCCTAAGCCTGAATATTCATTTTCAGTGGCAAAGCAAACAAGATTTAGCATCCTTAAGGAATACATACATGCAGTAAGGAACACTCTATTGCAGTAATACGCAGTTTTACTCATCTGGATAATAATACCGTCCTCAAAATATTTCAGACTAGGAAATTTGCACCATCCTTCACCAGAACCCTGCTTTGTTCAGTGCACTGAGCAGATAGTGCCCTGGAGTGAGTTAGTACTGTGCATCAATGAAGCTCTTCTCTGTGCAGAACTTCACCCCATTTTTTCCAATGCTGGAAGGCATATGACAACAGCAGGAGAAGCCGCGTCCCACGGTTAAGGAAACTGGATTCCATCCCTGTTGCTGTCTCATGCTGTCTGCCTTGTAAAACTGGGCAGAGCTTCAGTCTCAGTTGGGCCTTTAGGATGAGTTTCATATTTTCTGGGTGCCCAGTGCAGTTCATCTGTGGCCGAATGTAAAGAGATGTTGAGTTCTTACAGCTGTGACAGAAGTCAACTTGAGCTATGATTTGAATGTAAAAAGTGCTATAACAATGCCAGATACTCAAAAAGAAAACCCAAGAACAAAAAACCCAAACAAACTGATTTCAGATATCTGGGATTAGTGGACACTTTTTGACAGTTATGGTCCTAGCTGCTCTGTGCCTCTGTTCTGCAGCTGTAAAATGGGGATAATAAAATCCGTTCTGCAGCGTGCTACAAAGTGCAATGGGCTGCATGTATGTGAAACTACTGGTTACTCTAGAGAATGCAACACAGAAACAGAGTGGAAAGAAAAAATCAATTCTTTACTGGATGGATAGACAATATTAGTGTGGGGCCTTATCAAAAAAGGAAGTAAAAAGATTGATTGAATCAAAATGAAGCCAGACCTTGCATACTGATATTGTTACAGTCCATGTACGTGCACATGCTGAATCAACTGTCATTCCCAACATTTTTAGAGCTTAATTTTGTCACTATGATGTCACTAAGTCCTCTTAGTGTTATTTGATAGTGGTTTCAGTGCGTCTGTTCATATGCAGCTTTGCTCCGATAATGCCAAGAGGCTTTTATCACAGATTGTTGTGTAAGACTAAAACCTGAGCTGTAGCAGGGATCAAGAAGTTGTGGTGCAAGTGGAATCAATGAAACCTGCTTCCCTGTGGACCTGTGCACTGCAGTTGTACTCGCTGATGTGAGACCTATTCGATGGTTTTCTAGCCCTGGTACTCATAATGTATCTTACCCATATGGCTTCTCCAATAGCTAATGGAAAATAAGTTCAAGCTATAGTCTTACCTTCCATAGGGGCACTAATACAATCTCTCACCCTTCTCAGCTGCTATATTTAGAATTGAACAGAATAGAAATTGTAGAAATTTGTAGAGACTCAATACCTACCCTTCTGTCAAATTTGGCTGACATTGCCTGGTAGGCTCAAAAATCATTTGCGAAATGAAAGGGTGAGGAAACATTCAGACATGACATGATTGCGTAAGCTTCATTCCCTTAAGAGAAAAGGGAAAAAGCAACATGCAAAAGGCAACATGCAAAAAGCAGAGACTCCCTTTCCACCCTGCCAAGCCATTCACCAGAAGACTTTTGATCTTAAGGCAGGAATGGATCTTGCCACCAGTCCTACACCGACGTGGTTTCCCAATTGCAACTTTTACTACAGTGTGACCAAGGGAAAAAAATCAGCTCCATACATCCAGGCTGATGTACTTTATTAAAAAATGAATATCCATAAGTTCAAAACATGGGGCAGAAACCTGTGTACATCTGGCAGAGCGTCTAAACTGTTTCTCCATAGGCATGTTGGTATAAGTATTTCCTTTTTAGAACTACTGCTATGTAATAGCCTTTCCTCATTTTAATCTTCTAAACTTGTCTCAGGAGGCAGATAGGAAAAAAGTATTACAGGAGTGTGTGACCCTTGAAATTTGCTTCTTTCTAACCCCCTCCCCAGAAATTCACACTTATATTCTAGGAGACAGAAGTCTATTGTCCCAATTCATTCAAGTGGTGTATATGTTTCATGCTCTAAAAATGAACACTATGCACATTCAAAATGATATTTGCATCAAAATAGAAAAAATGTCTTGAGCTTTTATTTAATACCTAATGACGAGTGCCCAAATTTTCTAAGTGAAAACCTGACCCCCAGGACTCCTTTAGTGTGCATTGTATTGTTCATTAAGAAGGTGCTGCGTATGAGAAAACAGAGCAGAAAGAGTAGTCTCCATCTATTCATACTTTGAAGAGCTTTAAACAATTTCCAGAAATAGAAACAGCACCTGCTAAGGGCAGAAGTATAATTGTTTGCATGCCCTCAAACATTGCTTTACTGCACCACTTTTCATCTTGTTCTCAAAAGGATTAACAACTGAACACTGAAGATTAGAGTGGTGCAAGGTTAGAAAAGAAGAGGAGATCAGAGCAGGCCAGGCAGACACGAGCAGGGCAAAGTGATTGTTTGCAATACAGTTATTTATAACGCCAATGGCCACTGAATTCTGTGACTGTTTTTGCTTGCATGGTAAACGGAAGTACATTGGAGCTTTCTTTTGTGCCCTTCTGATCTAATGGTGCTGGTCAAGTCTTGCAGCTTCTCGTTTGGAGCTAGACTGTGGCACTGTACAGAATTGCACTGTAGACAAAAGGATGTAGGGCTACACCTATGGACCAAGGGCTGATGGGACCATGGGGCTAGCACCAAGTCTTGAGGTCAGTCTCTGTTGGGGCAAATGGTACCTACTGTCTCTGGTGTTGTTCCAGTTAAACTTCTGAAGCAGAGAAAGAGAGCAGCAAAGCACTTGGGGATGACAATTTGGCTTCTGGTGACTTTGTCTTGACTTTGTGTATATTCTTAATGTACACAGTTGTGGTTGTGTGCTCCCGCCGTCCCCTGCGTAAGCAACGACCACCAGTGGGGGTTGTGATGGCTGCATCCAGCTTACGCTGGACTTTGGGAATGGAAGGCAACATAGTAGCCAAGGGCTGCCTGGAGCAGTGAGTCAAATGACTTGCTGATATGCAAATGACTATAAGTCAATCATCTTACTCTATAAATAGTGGACAGCCCAGGGCCGATTGAGCTCTCCTGCACGGCAGCGGGCTGCACGCCAGGATCTCCCCTTGAGTAGGGACGCCTCTCAAGGTTACTCCTCGAGGTTGAGAGATTCCTTGCCGCAACAGATACTTGGTAAGTGACTAATAGCATGCTAAACTTTGAAATCTTAGCTAAGTGATATAAAGGATTAATTGCACATATATAATCCTTTAGACATAAACCGTTGACGAAGTCTGGGACAAGGATTGGATACAGCCGCACCTAGACTCCTCTCTGAGATGGAGTTTAGAAAGCAAGGGGGTCCTTTCTGATCCTCATGACTCAACGCAAGGCTCTCCCTGACAGTTTTGTCTGACCCTGTCCTCTACGCAGTAAATAATCAAGTGTACCTTGCCATCAAATCTCGTTAAATCACTGCCGCATTTACCATTCAACTTTGTTAACTCACACTTTAACTCACTGTTTTCTATCAAGAAAGTGTATTGTTGCTTCTCTCTTACGAGTGAAGTGCAGTCTCACTCCATCCACGATAACAGTCCAGAAAAGTGGAGCATTGCTGGCTTAGAGACCTGATCTTGTCATCACAAGGCTGGGATTTTAAGTGGTCTGAAAGTGGTGGTGGGCTAGAATAAATAATCTGGAGCAGAAGCAGGTTGGCAGAAATTGCTTACAGGATCAAAAGCTTTTTTTTTTAGAACCAGCATTTTCAAAAGTGTCTTTATATCATATACAAAAGGACACAATATTTTCTGTCATATGGTAGTCAAGCTCTTTAGGAAGTTTCAAGCTGGACATAAACCTGTTGACTATAGAGGGCAGTCCTTCAAACTTACAGTGCTTTGGATGGAAGCTGCTGCATTCATCTCTCCCTTTGTACATGCAACACAGCCTTTCACCGATTTACTTCCAGATTTCTGTGGCATGCTTCACAATTCTTATTATTAAAAAAAGAAAGAAAAATGAAAAAAATCAGATCAGAAGATTTAACTTGACTGGAATTACAGAACTGAAATGGGAACGTGGGTGGGGTCACAAAATACCCCAAATACAGCTTGTAGAAATATTTCATTTCTGTCTAGGGGATGATCTGATCTCTAACAGGTTTTTTGGGTGGAAGTAGATGGTTCAGTTATGGATTAGCTTTGGGAAAACCAAAATGACTTTGAGTAGCTGAAAGTGGGCACTCTGCAAAAATGAAAGGAACAATCTCAGCCCAGGTCAGTGACACGATGTGGTTGCTGTTGGGGCAGAGGATGGAACGGACACAGCTCATCCTCTGCTGGTTCCACATGACTGTGGCAGGTGGCATAGGGAAGCTAAGACTTCCAAAACCCACACAATGCCTATTTTGGGAATACTTATAAGACTTCCTTTTCTTATGTTTTTAACTCAGTATCTTCCTATAAAATCATACATGTATATGGTGTTGACTGTAATGGAAGGATTACAGCTTTAGCAGCCAAAAAGGAAGGAAAGAAGTAAAGAAGGTGTCTCCCCTGTGGAGTGATGCCAGATTATACACTGCAAGGTTTGGTCTGAGGAATGTCCACAGCTAGGTTCATTTGTGTCCTTTGACACAGAAGTGCTACTGAACCTTTCTTTTTTTTTAATTGAACAAGTTTCTTCAAAGGAAAAAGTATCTTTTCTCTACCAGTTTCTTTCCTTTGCATGTATGTTTTATTGGGAAGAAATAACAAATCTGTTACCCTGTAATTAAATTGGATTACAGAATAATTACAGCCTTGTTTGCTTTCTGCAGATTACATGGTAATTATATTTGGTATTACCATGAAAAACCAAGAATTTCTAACTATGTCATTACATGGTTATTTCTACAATACAATACAACTGTTTAATTATACATGCAGTTTCTTTACTTCAATGGAAAAATGATTAAAATAATGCCAATGCCTCAAAGTTTTGAACAAGTGCCAGCATATTATATAACACTTATAATATTAGTAAGCATTTGTGTGTGTATTTGCAAGTATGTATTTACATATACAGGATTCTCATTCATTCTTCCAGTCTCTCCTTTGTACCTACGATACACAAGTCAAGTTTTGTAATAGGTACTAATATTCCATTGGATACAGGGCAGTTAAGTGCATATTGTTCTTCAGTATGCCCAGAAAAACTTGGTCCAGAAGCCATGAGTCTTTTCCCTAGTTCCAAAGTCTATTTGGAAATAGCTGTGACAAAGATAAAAAAAAAGGATGAGCGTATGATAGATACTTCAAGCTGCACGAGCTTAGTTTTGACAAGGTTTCTTTACTTGTCAGATTATTTGTTGGCATAAAATCCAGCTGCTGAAGGACTGAGCTCTTCTGAGATTCTTCCCTGAATTATCCTCTGCTGTTAAATAAGCTTCTTCAGTGGGCTCTTGTTAGAAACAGTAAGATCTTCAATGCCACATGTTCATTGTAATGAGAGGATAGAGTCAACCGGATCTAATAAAGTTCAGTGTCTATCTTTTCTAGCCACACAGAAAAGCCATGCATGGTAAAGTCTACTCTTTTAATGTTTGGGTCTAGCATTCAGAGTCCTGCTTTGTAACAGAAGTGTGAGTGGCTGGCAAGTCTTTTCTCATCACCATTCCACACCTTGCTGATATCTGATGAAAGAAGTAACAAAACCGTGAAAGTAATAGGAGAGGCAGTAAGAGCAAATATCTTTTTTTAAATGTAGTGACCTCTATATCAAAGTAGAAGTAGGTGAACTTCCTACAACCATAGTTTCAATCCCTTTTGTTACTGACTCAATCACAGATCCTTCCAAAGAAGTAAATTAATTACTGAATGAGTCACGTGGTGAGCTGTGGACCCGTGTGAACCACAGGTCTTTGGAAGAGGCATTAGTGATGCAAGTTCTTCCTCTGCAGAAAGAGAAAAAGGAACAAACAAAGCAACAATAAAAAAGCCCAAAACTTTTGCACTTTTTTTCCAGGATTGGCAAAACATACTGTTTCCTGGCATACATTTTTCTCTCCCACACTACACGAGCCATGAGGAAAGCTCCTTCCATCAGTGAAGCCGTACATCCACCAGCATCCACCAGTACATCTAGCTAATACAACTGTATGGAATAACACAGAATTTAGAAGCCTCAGAAAGACTACCAGCATAATAATCTAGGTGATGATAAAGTGCCATGTGCTGTCTTTCTGTAAAGCTGTAGAGGTTTTTTTTAATGTCTATTATCAGGGAATGAAATAAAAAGGAAAAAAAAAATAGGGCACTGATATATTGTTAAAGTCAGTGTTAAATGTCCCAAAAGAATCAGCTAGGGTAGGACAAAGTCAGACCTAATACTATTTTTATTTCCCAGGAAGCCAAAACACTTGATTTGAGAAGGAAGAATAATACTTTTTCTTTTCTGTCATTTTATCTCTTGTATATTGTTTGCTTTGATTGACCATGGAGCATTGCTTACAGACTATTGTCATGTTGGGCAAGTTGCTGTAGAAAAAGAGAACTAAGAGATACTTCTAATTTCTTCATATGACAACAAGGTATTGGAGGAATACAGGCATCTGGAAGAGTCAGAAGTTGACATTTAGGCCATGACTGGGAAACAGTAGGTAAAATAGGATAAGCCGGGAAGCTCCTTGAAAATAAATACTTCTGTTAGATACAGCTGTGACAGATGAATCAAAGGATGGCCATACAGTGAGGGTCAGAGAGGCTTTTAGGATGATATCAGAATCACTGCTGCTCTCCATCTTTATCCATTCTGGGTCTGGTCATGCAAATCATTTGTGCCTTTTAAGTCAAGGGAAATCAATGGGAGTTCAGTCTCTGGGGGTCTTGCAAGACTGTGCCCTGAGGAGAGGTATATTTTATACTCCATCCAAATTAGTCTGAATTTGTTTTGTCTGGCAGTAGGTAGCAATAGCTGCCAATGCAATCAGTGTCACTTGCTGCTGAAGATATAGCATGAAAACTCTGTCATTGGACAAGACATTTTGCATCTTGTTCCTGTTGCAAAAAGCTGATTTCAACACTAGCAAATTCAGCAAATCCAGCAAATCCATTTCCCCAGGTTTAATTGCAAGGTGTCTCAGTGTGAGTATAGAGCAAGCAAGCCTGATAACCTTATTCACAACCTTGAAACCCAAAGGGATAGTTCAATGTTTCCAAAGGGTACCTGGATCCTGAAGCTGTATATTAAAGTGCTTATATTAAAATGCAGTTCTACCATCAGGTTTCTCTAGATGGTTGTTCTGGGATTCATACATGGATAGTGAAACTCATAAAAGAAAGAAACACATCACAAATGATGGTTGCTTATTAGTCATCATACAGGGCAGATGAAGTGAATGATTAAATTTCGCTACATCGCATTTCTTTCCTCAGTTGCTGTCACAGAGGTTTCAGCACAGCGAGAGCTGCAAAAGCCTCCATGCTCAGCTCAAACACTGTTTTGTGTTAGCATCATTATGTGATGTAGTTAAACATTTTGTTAACTTCAATATTGACAGACAAAACATTTTTCAGGTAAGTACAACTAGTAAACACAGCACAGCTTTAAGACTGTGAGAAAATACAGTCATTAGGCTATCTTAATAGGGGGAAAAGAACCATTATTTGCTGTCATTATGCACTGTTTGCTAATTATGCTCATCAGGTGATAAAAGTGAACAAGTTAATTTAGCTTTTTATTGTTCTGCCTGAAATCCTCAGAGATTCTTAGGGAAGTAATTCTTCTCCCTTTTGTTCCTTCCCTCTCTCTACCTACAGCATTGTACATTAAGGACCAAAATGTGAAGCTGATAGCAAGTGCTAGATGGTTTTAATGGATACAGTGTTGATTTCTGTCCCAAGTTTGCAAACATCAAGGCCATAGGTATTCCTGGGAATCAGGAAAGTCTTTGTGCAGCTGTGCTCTAGCTACCCGCCCATTAACTGAAAGCTTCACGTACAACCAATCTTGATACAGGAAACAGTTACTGATGGTTTTGCTGCTGCTGCAGCATATTAATGTTAGATTGCATCTGGGGGTCAAGGCTACTGGCTCCCTGTTGTTACTTTCTGAAGGTGGGGGCACAGGTTTTGGACACTGGGTATTTTGTGTTTGTTCCCAGCTCAGTGAATGGAGGACATTTTAATGTCACTCTCTTCTCAGTTTTCCTATTTCTTCATCCATAAAATACTTTTCCAACTTCACATGAAATGCTGTATATAATGGCAGCAGTTGCCAATTACATCTGAAGATATTGTTACTAAAGGTAAGGTCACTGTAACCTATGTGCCCTTGGTTTGATTCATAGATATGGCACCTATGCACTAACCTACCTCTTTCTGCTTGAATTTCCCTGTGAATGAAATGGGAAGGAGAATTACCTGTTTGTCTCCCAGAAGGGGAGATATGAGAGTTCATTACTGTGTTGCAGTTGCTTTGAGAGCCTCTAAGGAGGGAAGAAGTTCAAGCCCAGGCTGTCATGAAATCCAAAGGCAGAAGGCCATCTCCTCAGATGGTTTAAATCATTGTGCAGCAGAACTGTATCAGTAGTTTGCTGGAATGTTCTACCCCCTTTTTAGAGAAATGTGTTTTAAATACTCCACTATTACTGTGGTTTGATTAATGAAATTCCAATTGAAAATGAAACACACATTTATTTACAGAATATGGCCTGTGCAATACCAGGGAAGATATTACGGTAGTAGTACAACTTAAAGAAAGCTACGAAAGTGTTTTCAGATCTTCTCATGTTTTGATTCAATCAACTGTAGAAGTACAAAGAGTGTTTACGGATGTGTAATAGAAAAAGGTATATACACTTGGATGAGTAGTAAATTCTGATTAGCTTTTTTGGTTCTGTTATTTAAAGTATTTATAGAACCCATTTGCATTTAGCTGGATGATTCTAGGAATTTTCTTTGTGTATTGAAATGCCAATTCCAAATCACGAATACATATTGGAGTAATAATATACAGTGCTTTTTTCTCAATGATTTTTCATTTTGTGGTTGAGCCAAGTATCTATATGGGTTAAAATCTATAATTCCCAGAACTGATAGACAATTCAAAAGGCTTAACAGGCTTCATGCATCGCTTGCTATAGAAACTGTATATCTAGAGGAAAACTAATATATTGACCTTAGAAGGCCATTTACTGTTATTTGAAATAAACCCATTGCTTATAAGTCTATGGAGTGTTTATTTTGATGTTTAAAAGGGAAACATGAACCCTATGAGCATTTGGGTTTTTTGGGAAGCCCATTTTCAGATCCCAGAATAGCTCCTGTGTTTGATCTAGTGCTAAGTATTAGTTCCAATGGGAGCTCTGAAAAAATACCGATTGTTCTTGTGGTTGTGTTTATTCCCTGTAGGATGCCACTACCTAACCAATTCAGAGGTTTTTGTTTATTTTGATCTGTGTGTGTAACACAACTTTTGAAAGGAACAACGGAACTTCTTCATGTTTCCAACTGTTATAAACAATTATTTATTCAGGACTGAATTTTAAATGCACTTAAGTCCTTTAACAGTCATTGTTCCATTTTTCTAAAGTGACACTTCCTAGGGCACCTTGGGGCAAAGAATAGGAGGGCAATGATGCATTTTTATATCTCTAAGATACTTCTCCAATATATAAAACAGTCACTTCACTTGGCAGTGAGATATTTAAACTCCACGTAACAGTTGCACATCACAAGGAGAATTTTAAAAGCATTGAGAGCTCCAACAGCTACAATAAATGTTAAAGTACCAAACATAATCTGAGACTTGGGAATCTTAAATATGACTATTTGATCAAATATTATTGGGTTAGCTTTAACCATCAAAATAAATTCATAGTTAGCGATCCTAGGTACAACATAACTAGGGGTAATAGAATAAAAATAGGCATATGCAAATGCTGGAAAATGCTTTCTAAGAGTGAGCTTTAATAAATAAGGAAATAGCGTCCCTACGGAAATTTTGGAAGCTTTCTTCTTTGATACTTTAAAGTGCACTAAACAACACATTAATAAATTTGACCTGTTGCAGACCACCCAAATGCCCTTTCCTTCCTCTAGCTTGTTTGGTTGTATGAAAAGTTGAATAAGAATAAACCTAATTGGAAGAATATTTAACTTAAGACAGCCAAGATTTGGATATAGCTTGTATTCAAAGAATGGTACTTAAAATCACTGTTCAACAGCAAGCAGCAATAGCAGGTAGAAGATGGAAGAGAAAGAAACCTCATTTCCCCAGATCTGTATGTGATGGTGGACAGAAGAGATGTCCAGTACCACCTTGGGACACCTCTGGGTGGGGGAAAAAAAAGATTTTTCAAGGTAAAGCCTGTTCTCCAAGAACCACCTCTAAAATGTGGCTCAAAAACATCCTTCTTATCAATATCAAAATCAAAGGCTAATACTGGGACCGAAAGAACTAAGTAACCTCCCAGTAATAGGATTAAATGCATTTCCATGCATCCTCTGGCTGATGGTGAGCCTGAAATGAGACAATCTGGAGAGCCTAGAAGACACCAGCATTGCCCTGTTGTAACCTTCACAGCTCTGAAAGGGAATGAGAGAGACAACCATTAGTAAGATATCCAAGGACAAGAGGGAATTTCTAGTGACTGCTTACTTGATGGAAGCTGGTTCTCTCCTGCAGTGAAGTATGTGTAAGACAATAGCAGATGGTGGCCAGTTTTTGAAGCCAAATACCAATGAAGCATTTAAACACGTTCTTACCTTTAAGTAAACACTCATGTGGTTGCCTGAAAGAGACATTTTTCATGACTGGAAAAAATCCTTACCTGATGTCTAAGATAGAAAGCATCAGAACATACTCACTGGTTCATTTACAGACACAACGGAAAACATTGGACTCGTAGGGGACACTTAAGGTCACCTATATTCTGTCATAGACAGTAGATGGGTCCTATTAATTCTTCTTCAGTAAATCTCCTCATCATAAAATGTCTGTTTGCATCAGTTCACCAGCACAGTGAGTGGCTTTCTTCACCACCATCCACAGGAAATTTTCATTAATTTATGTACACTGATTTCCCACTGAAGTGTAACTTAATTTTATTAATTCCTGAAGGGGGTTATGTTTAGTTTCTGTATGGACAATACAGCATATGCATCC
>NW_008825100.1:634965-658145 GCF_000699105.1 Pygoscelis adeliae
CTGAAAGAGGGAGAAGAGAGAATGATTTTAAGGGAAATGTTAAAAAAGGAGAAATTGGTTTGGGGGTTTGCTTTCTTTCTGGTTTGATATATTTTTACATGTGGTGGCTTTTATTTCTGTTGATATTTATAATTATTCTCCTGGTGGGCAAGGAAAACTTTCAAGAATTAAAAATACTGATGCTGTAATACATACTCTCTGAGGGAACTTCCTCAACTGCAGTAAGAGTTAGGCAGTGGAAGGCAAGCTATTAGGAGAAGAATAAATACACATAATAAAATATTGCTCCCTATTTATCTTTCTAATGTCCATGGTTAAATCACACAGGCAGGTAAACCTGCTGTGGGACATCTTAATGGAGAGAACAAACAATACATGCAGAGGTAAAAGTGGAATATGCTCGTCTTGGGTCAGAGGATGAGTCAGTGGTGGCCAGAAGCCAGGCCTCCCCGTATTTATTTCCAAGCCCAGTTTGTCATGTGTGAGATGGTCTCACATGGACTACTTACGGTGGGTGAAACCTCATTCAGAGTGGTATGGCTTTTCATCTGGAGAATACAGAGAGAGATAATTTGGAAGAGCATATTTGGCAGTGAGCCACAGTACATGCAACTGATGCAGTGGTGAGGATGTGATTGTTTTACCCTTCCCCAAACAGTCTAAAGAATTGCGCTTCTGAGAAAGTGTGGCCTGTGTGTATTTGATTAGAGGAGTTATTGTGATGGTAAATAACAGCATAAGCTTATTTTTCACATTATTTGTTTTGTGAGACTTCTGGCTATTTAGTATAAGCAGCAAAAAGATATTTCCTGGAGTTCTTTAGAGTGTTAAATATGTATGACCCTAAATCTCAATTGCCTTGCAATGTGCACATTTACAAACACACAAAACATTGAAACTGAAAAAATCTGTATGTCTCTGTGTTTGATCTGAGATGTCAAGCGGTATAAAAACCTCTCAGATTGACACATCAGCTGTGTATGATGCTGTGTGGGTTGGGGAGGTCAGCTGTAGATACCAGTGCTGAAACATTTTTTTAAAATGGCTTTTGACAGAGCTGATGTAAATGTACACATTGCTTAGCAATTTGTTGGTCGTAAATTGCTTGCAAATGTAATTCTATTTTGTGTTTGGGAATTATCTGCAAGTAGACTCTGAATTTTGTATGTTTTCTCACTCGTCAGCACTAGGATGTGATCTCCTTTTGCCAGTCTGTTTCAGAAACTGTCCTTGCATATGCAGAGTTCATTAACTGTTAATTCTCAGTATGCAGTCAGCCATGGAGGCCACGTGATGGTGCGGGTAATGTTTATCCTCCCTTATTGGAGCTCTAAGATTTTGCCAAGCTACAGTGGAGACATTCAAAGAGATTTCAAGAAGACAGATAGAAAAATATTAACCTTCAGCCTTTTGCAAAAATATCTCATGACACTTTCAGCATCGGGGTGGGCAAATACAACTTGTATGAATGCTATTTTGAGAAAACTAAAAAGAATAACATTAAAAAGCATAACCAAATCAGGTTAAGAGTTTTTATTTTTCTACCCCTGTTGGACCAGTTTTATCCTTTTTATTCCTTAGAAGATGCATGGAGTTCTAACAAATTTGTGTGTACTTGTGTTTTGGTGATTTTACATGTTTCTTCTTCAAAAGAATGAAAAAACGCAAGATATAGATTTTTATTTTATTTTTGACCCATTTTGACAAAAATAGTCGTAAAATATAAAACATATTACAAGCCTCAAAAGTGTTGTAATAATGCATTTTAGCTGCTGAAGGAAAATGTAAATTTGGTACAAACTCTTTCTCTTTTTCCCATCTCTGTAAAGTTTATTTTCAGTGTGTATTGGAGTAAAAAAACCCCATTATTAGGGAGGCCAGAGCTGTGGTGGGTGTCAGTAGGTGGGCAAAGAGGGTAAAATCCTGGCCTCTTTGGACTCATAGTCATAATTCCATTGGCTTTATAGGATCAGGCTTTCATTTGAGACTGGTTATATCAGCATTGATAGAATTACTTATTACATGCAACAATAAATATGCCCTTGTAGGACTGGAACCTAAACTAACAACCTAAATTTAGGATTAAATTATAAGAATGTTGGCCCAGATTTCTGAAATTCTGTTTAACATAGCAAACTTCAGTGAGATAGGCATGAATTCTGACTTGCATTTATATCAGGTACTTAAGTTTTGTGTTTCATTATCAAATAAAGGTATCTATTTGTGATTTAGCTATACTAATTTCTTTCTAAACCCAATTTCTTTTTAAAAAATCACAAGGCTCAAGGTGCCCTAATAGACTGCAACAATTAGATTTTCTAAAATAAGAAACTGGTTTTGATTTGGTAGGAGTGCAAACCTGTCTCATGCTACTAACTTTTAATTTACTGGTGTTCTTAGCAATCAAAAATGATTGAAGAAGGCTTGGTTAGAGAAAAATGAAAAAATAATCTGTTTTATCCTAAAATGTCTCTTAGAGTATTTAGCTTTTTGTAGAGAAGACACACAATCTTAAAAGAGAAAGAGTTGCCATTGAAAAAATGAATAATACATTTTCTGATATAACTTGCAATTCAGCTGTTTTATTTACCCTATGGAATTATAAAACCCCAAAGAACCCGGTGAAAGCTAGACAGAGCACATGTTTGTGTGTGTGTGCATTTGTAAGGGAGAAAAAACATGAAAGGGGGAGAGCAAGCCCAAGCAGAGTAGAAAACATTCTGGTGGATCTAATTTCATTTTATGTTGTGTTTTTATATTGAAGTTCCTTTACAAGTGCTGACACTTTGCTGTGAAAAGCCATGAATGTGGGATCTGCCACAAATAAGAATATTTTTTAACTAACTTTAGCTGTTGGATTATAATTTGTTAAAACAAACAATAGCTTACTCCATTTCAGTTGAATGCAAAGATATTACTGTACTCAGCTAAAATCAAATAATCTTTTAGTTTCTATTCTCTCCAAACTAAGCTAAACAGTGGTGTCATAAAATGACAAATTACAGGATGAGCATAAGAGCAGTGCCTTCAAAAATACAATAGTTATACAAGCCATCTATTGTTAATGAAGAATATAATGCAATTTGTCTGTCTGTAATACAATTATGCAAATCAAAGATGGAACTATCCTGAAATCTCTCTACATTCCAAGTGATTAAAATGAGATAATTTATCAAAAAGAATATTACTGATCATGTTTATGTGTTGCACATTAATCCTATTACAATAATGTATCTTTCTACTAATGTAATGGATTTGTGCAATCTAACAGAAAATGACTTTTATACGACCCACAATTACAAAAATATTCAAAGCATATCCATCGCTGCATAATAGCATATGCCCAAGACTCTACAATAAACCTATTAAAACAAACAAAGCTTATGAATGTAACCTTCATACCAATAAAGACAATGCTAAATTCAATTTTATTGCCCTCATTATTTCAACAACTTCATATATAAAAAACATGGTGAATAAATTACCTTAACCTTCTTTATAAAGAAAGAAAATCTTATCAAAAAGTGTAATACAAAATTTGAGAACTGGTTAAGTTGATGCCAAGTATGTAGAACATGTGATAAAATCTTCTAAACCAACATATAAGTGGCAATCCATGCACTTTCAGTCCAAAGGTCTCTCTAAATCTCGGCAATCTGACAGATATAATTTTAATATATGACAAGTCAATCCTTAAAGTCACAGCATCTTCTGAAAGAGTTTCTATTATATGCAGCGAGGCATGTGGAAATGTCATGAGGTACATATGGACATTCCTCCATGCGCATGGAAGTATAATAGGAGGCTTAAAAATTCCCCGCACAGAGCTATATTCAGAAGTCATGGTTCTACCTTCAAAAACTAAAAGATGCAAAGGAGAAGACAGCATATTCAACTGTAAAACTAACATTGTACATGTGTATTATAATACAGTCACTAGGTGAATGATCACATGATCAAGAAACATCACAATAGTACTTATTTTCTGCACCCAAATCTGCACAAATGGATTATTGTATAATATTTATTCCTATTATTGTGTATTTACACTAATTTCCTTTCTAGAGTTCAGCCCATCTTTATTGACCTAGGCTTGCTGCAGTCTTTTTTTCATCCGTAAAATGCTTCATTAGCTTCCTCAGTACGTAGTTGTAATGTACTGTATTTTTTTCCTTCTGGCAAGTAGGCTTTTCTTAGATGCAGTTTAAAGATTGAGTTAGTTGGCTGCAGAACTGATGTAGCTGCATACACACCTCCTGCTAACCCTCTTGTTGACCCTCCCCAACATGCAAATCAGACTACGTTACCCAGTTCACTCCCATTTATTCCTCTTTCTGTGAAAGAATTCTTATTCATCTTCTTAAGCCAGTATATTCTGCATATTAAAACAGGAATATATGTTAAAAGAAGAACGATAGAAGAGAAAAAAGTGATGACGCTCATGTACAATAAGCCTGGTCTTTAGTGGTCTTAGCCCACTCTAGACTCAAATGTTACTGCTAACACTTCATATGTATGCAATGTTCAGCAGTTCATGGGATAGCTGGCTGCAGTTGCTTAAAACTCATTTTTGCCCTCCCTACCCCTTGCACTGCTTTCTGCAGGCTGCTCCCTTAACGTTTTTTCAGAGCTGCTCAGTGGTTTCCTTAATTGATACCAGCCGCGAAGGACAGCACATCCCAGATGGGCTCACATTCATACCCAGCCTGTGATTTTTTTCCTTTCTGCCATACCTGCTTTCCTTCAGTCTTGGAGGTGAAAGGTTTGCAGTCTGGAAGCACCTGACTTCAACTCAGCAGTTGTCAGGAGCTGTTAGTGTCAAATGATTTTCACCGGGATCGCTAAACCGGATTTTGTGTTGCATTTTACTAAATGTGTGATGAAAACAGACCGTTCCATACTGGAGAAGTTGACCTAATGTACAAGACATGATGCTTTGCTGAATACAGGAGCATATTAACCACTCTACAAATCTATAAATCTGCCCCTCCTGTTGCAGCTACAGTAATATGTTCAAAAGGATTTGAATTCCCAAACTTTCCCTCTGTTCTGTACTGTGAATGGGATAACATGGTCTCATGGGTAGATATTCTCCGTGTGAGACTTGCTGGCACAGGTCCCTGCTTTCAGCTCCCGAGAACCCTCGGTTTTGTATGGCGTTTGTAATATACATGTTTCTTTATCGTGTGTCTAGGAGGCTTAAAATATTTTTGAACAACTGTTTGTCAAAGCTGTCTAATAAAAACTTAACAAACCTCCTGCGCTTTGCAGAACAGAAACACAGTAAGGAGAGGCCTGGCTGTGGCTAAAGCTTGGCAGGGGCAGAACCTTCCCTGTCACAGAGTTTAATATTTGCCCGTATAGAGTTACTTGAAAATGAATTGAGATACTGCTGCAGCTTTTTTGGATCCATCTCTGTCTTCACTTCTGTCTCTCTTTAAAACACACGTATACTCAAGACAACTGATGGATGACAAATATACAGACTTCTGCTTCTGATCTTCAGCTTCTGAGAGCAAAGCTGTCCTTTATCAGATGAGAACTGATTCAGAGATAGCCACATTTGGCATTTAGTGAGCTTAATACTTCTGTATGTTCTGGCCAAGTATTAATTCAACCAGCCCTGTATGACGTGCACACACATAACTTTCAAGTACCTCCAAGTACCTAGCCCAAAGCAACCTCATCAGCCTCAGAGACTTTACACCTCCATAAAACCCGTGTAAGGTGGGGTGACAGCTGGCCCTAAGGATCTCATGTGCACTGGTACAGCCCCATGGACTTTGTCCTTTAGTGTTCACTATGACAGTGCCAGTCCATTTGGACTGCTGCATGGCGAAGGCTTTCCACAAATTTCTCCTTTCCTTTTAAATAAATTGAAGCTTGCCAAGGTTTTGGACCAAGCTGTTCATCGAACAGAATATTCAATGGGTTTTAGCCTTGCAGATCTCTGCAGAAATCCCTCTTTCCTCACTGAGCTACTCACAGAGGTTCTGCTCAGCCTTACCAGCAGTAACATAGCATAGTGACTGGGGTGCTTCATTGGGCCTAAGGGCTACTGCTTGCCAACATCTCTTAAAAACTGATTGAAAAATATTTAAATAGCAAAAGATATAAAGCAAGTGTCCCCTGGGATATTTACATCCCAGTCTAAGCAGGTCAGCTGAGTCCTGAGAAAAGGAAGGGGAAAAAGTCAGCAAAGGAGGTTTATTAACTTCGACTTATTACTAACTTCTCTGCATTTTTCATTACCTTGACTACATTTAAACCTGCCCTTATCTCTTCTGTGACTCACTTCCTAGAAAACGGAGATTAATGCTGCCTTACTTCACGGATTTGTTGTGACACTAACCACAGTATTCGTGAGATATCAGATAACACAGCAAAGGAAGACATCTAGGTACCTAATTTTGGCATACAGTCTACTTTCCCTCAAATAGCTTAGCTTACCGGTCTCTAGTAACTAGAGACCGGTAGCCCAGCCGGTTGTGACAAACCCACTGAGCTATTGTGCTCTTTGTTCACTGCACACTTGACTGTCCGAACGCTGTGCTAGTGTGCGAGCATGCGTTCTGGAGAAAAGCAGCACCAATTTTCCATACCATCTAAGGAACTCAATTGGCAGAACTGTGTGACAAATCAGGGCAGATTGAAGTCAAGCTGGTCAAATTCTGCCATACTGACATTTGCACAAAAAAACTGTGGCATGGCTGGGTCAAAAAAAAGGCAGAGTTTGGATCATAGTCACAGCACTCAGATGCAAGAAGGAAGAACTCTGGTGTTAAAAGACAAGGGAAGACTCATTTTTGAGCAGAATGAGGCTGGCTGGCTGCTGGGGCTTTTCTGCTCTGTTGAGGTTGTAATTACAGCCTCTCAAAGCTTGCGTGACATTGCTAATTTGAGAGGAATTGGGACACTGATATCGGTAAGAACACTCAGGGTTGGGATTTTGATTATAGACTCCATATATCAGCAAATCAAACCTGTGGATATTAAGGTCATTTAGTATCTTTATAGAAGTAATTATAGAAATCGTTCAAAAACAAGAGATGGGAAGATGTAAATGTCAGCTGTTAAGAAAAATTTAAAGAGGTTAGTCAGATTTTAAGATACCTGAAAGTCAAATTGACCATCAAAGCGTGGCATGAAATTATGAAATTGGAATTATTTAACACTTTTCAAAGCACAACATTCTTTGCTAAATATCTCCTACCTACAGAGGAACCTTTGTATGTTAAACGGTGCCCTCCACTTAAGATACAGATTCTGTGATTTGATACATCCCATTTTATTTCATATACCTTTGTATCGTGAAAAGACTCAGTTCTTTGCCTTACAAGTTTGGTCATTGGGTGATTCCCCTGACTTTTGGGAAGCTGCATGTGATACATATCAGCATAAAAGAGAGGCAAACATGCCATAAACGCCCACTGCAAATTATTTACTTATGATTTGTGTCAGCTTAATTGTGTGGAAAATATCTTGCTCCTTGGCACAGAGTAAGTGTCAAAGTATATACTTACCCTACCCACATCAACCCAGAAGGGCATCTTTCACCTCGTAGTACCACAGTTTTAGTTCCCAGTGAAGTTGGAGAAGTGCCACATGTGTGAGAGCTGCAGGAAAAATAAAAAGACCTGTCTAAATCTAGCCATCACTCTTGGTCGGGTCTCCAGGTGCCCTGCCTTTTTGGGGTATCTGGGTTCATACAATGGATTTAGTCCTGCAGGCTGCTGAGCATCTTCCATAAAGTGCCCTTTAATGCCAGGGTCTTTGGATGTTCATTTGACTGAATTAGCTAATAGTACATGTTACTAAGTATTCTTATAGGAATGAAAAGCACCTGCCTTAGCCTTTAGCTATGTCCTTGCTCCCTCCCAAGAGATTAATGCCAGCTCTTTCTCAGCATCAGTGGGAGATAAGGGTGCCTGCCAACCTTGCTACACCAGGCCTTAAGACTTCAGTTCATTGTAGTGCTGAGTTTATCGATAGTTTAAAAGAGACTAGCAGAGGTTTCTTTCACCTTGCATGTGATAATGCCCCACAGCAGGAACCACAGGGGAGAGCTAAGTACTTAGAAGTGCTGTCATGAAAGGATCTCGAGTTTAGGGGACTTCTGAAATCATCTCTTGTTATGGATAAGCACTCCCTTGCTGACATGCCTAGCATCCCTTGACATCACCTGTATTCAGTCTGGGTCTGTGGATAGAAATGAAGATGTTGGTGCTTATCTATCTGTATCTAATTTACAGAAAGCTTGTTGTCAAGCTTTCCGTGCCCAAGAAATGGTATTGCAGGGATTTGGTGTCCAAATGGGGGTGGAGACAGGGAAAGAAGACAGGAGAATTAAAAAAGGTTTTATCTGATAGGGATCAAAATCGAACAGATATCCTTTATTTATTTCCATTTGAGACTCTCTTAGCAGCAAGGTGTAAGCATTAAATATACAGGAGATAGCAAGCAGAGGAAAAAAAGTAAAAGAGTTAAATGATAGCAGGGATCAGTATTTTAGTGTATTCCTTCTACAATCTAATAGATACAAATAGAAAAGGCCAGGCACAACATAAATATTTCCTATTATGGATAAACTAAAGTCACAATGGAATCTGTCATGCTTGTGATATGAGAGATGGACAATATTCCCAAGCTGTTGCCATGCTGGCACTTGAATGCAGTTTATATTTTGTTTATGGAGCCGAATCAGAAACCCTTTTTCCCCTCCCCTCTCTCTCTTTTTTTTTTTTTTTGTGTGGCACAGCATGTGTAATTCTTCTTCATGGAAGCTCGAAATGGCTGTGGAGCAGCTCAATATTCCATTTATTTTATTTATAAAAGAAATTCAAAGCCTGAAAAGATGAAGTAATTGACTTACTGGGATGACAGTTAAACCCACTAAATTTAATCTTATCCTCTCAAGTACAACATATCGCGCTTACAAATTATCACCCTGCACCAGACAGGCCTGCTCTCTTCACCTAATCCAAATGGAAATGAAGGCCTCTGTTATTGTATTATCTGACTTTACTATCAGCATTAATCCGGCTTAACTCACTTAATGATGCCACTTGTGGCACTATGAAGGCGGCAAAGAAGTCTATAAACTACTTCCATTAAAATGCAAATCTGGCCCACAGAGAAAATAAGTGACACAAAAGTAGGAGAATTCGGCCATACACTGTATTAGCCTCTTGCCGCACAGAACTGATACAAGTATAATAACTGATGCTGTGATTATTATTCTAGCTGTGGATTTCCAATGAAAGGAAGCCAGTCTACCACAGAACGTCACAAAAGTGCTTCAACAAGCCAGGGTATTTAATTTCTGAAGAGATTTATATTTTTTGTTGTCAGGAAATGAACAAATACTTATCAATGTAAAAACTGCTATCTTAAATCTTCCTGCCAGGTTTTTCATACTGATATTATTCGCACCCTATAACACAGGAAATGAAAATCTTCTGTGCCTTTCACATCTCCACTGTATCTTAAAATCCTTTAGTAACAGACTTGCTTCTTTTTTTAACCCCCTTCTGTAAACATAAAAGAAAACTTTTATGGATTAAGTATAGGGAATTACTAATGCCAAAATCCCAACTCCAAATTCCTTCTCCTGAACATTTCTGTTCACTGTTAATTTAATTATTTTTTAAAGGGAACCATAACATCTGTTTTATGGAAAAGCCTGATTTGATTTTAGTGTAAAGCTACTTACATTTACCTCTACCCCTCTCCTCCCTTACACACCCACACGCACACTCGTGTATCCTGACTGGCCACCCCTTTGTGTGAAAAATTGTTAATGCAAAAGCCTTAATTGCTATGAAAGAAATCCTACTAAAAACACTAGGATTCAAGTTTCTTCCAGTTTCTCTTGAGCTCAATAGCTTCCTCTGCCTCAATAACCCTAAGACTTCATTTCTGGCTTTGGCACAGAGACAACATGCATATCTACAGGGAGACATAGGCACAGAGCCCCTACTGCTTAAATCAACATTTTTCTGTAGGCTTCGATAGAAAAATGTAAATGCAAGAATTTGGTCCAGCATGTTTTATGTACAGGGTGACAGATGTGTGATGCCCCTTCACTTTCCCTTGGAAAGCTTATTACTGGTAATATTACAAATTAGAGATAGGGCCAAGCTATGCAATTGGGATTCACGTTTCAGTCTTGCGCATGGGAATTTGATTTAGCTCAGTGTGCTGAGAGGAGTAGCAATGAGATTCAGGTTTGCATCGAAGTTTGGATGGTGAATCCCCTCCGAGGCTGAAGAATGTTTTGATCTGGAGCCCTGGCGTGATCTCTGACAAAGACCTATTCTCTCTCATCCCCACCCACACGCTTACCCCACCCCGAGCATGACTTGTTATTGAGATGGCCATTCAGCAGCACACGATTTTGCTCTGATGTTACATTGCTGAAATACTGTTAAATTGGCTTTTCTCTCACCTTAGGCCCACATGAGTGTGATCTGATTGCAGCAGGTGCCGGATCTACTATAGCACTTCCGTCCGGGATACTCATCGCTGACCTTAGTGTCACCAGTGTTTCAGCAGTGGGCTGTTCAATGCAAATGAAAACATCCAGTTCCAGTCTCAAGCCATGCTCTGTGCGCTTACAGCAAAGGGAGTTTCCATTTAAAAGATGCCAACAGCTCTGCAGACTTCAGCAGTTTCTCTTTGTAGCCATTCATGGATGCTGGGAATTTTTGCTGCTTACAGGGTAAAGGTAACCCCTAGGCACAGCATATCTGGAAGTCATGTTATGGCCAAACAGACATGCATACTGCATGTACTACATACATACTGCTCATCCGATGGGCTTTGGGCCATTCCTAAAATGTAGAGCATGGGCGGATGCCAGAAGAGACCCCAGAAACTGCTGGCAGGGGCACTGCCCTCCACCTGCACACAGCCATGCAATCCATCCTTGGCGCCTATGGATTTGCATTCCCTGTACCAAATCCCTAGCTGGTGTCAGACAATGTCAGCAAATGATTTACTGAGCTTTACTCGGGGCTTGTTAGGAGGAAATTAATTGCTTGATTTACAGGAGAAGTGCCTCAACTCCTGCACAACTTTGGTCTGAGGCCTTTACCTTCTGAGATGTGCAATGCTTCATATAAAAGCTAGGTATCAGCTAGGTATTTTTTCTTACAGCTACACAAGAAAACTTAACTGGTTTAGCTTGAAATATAATTTTAAAACTATGGAACTACTGAACTACATCTCAACATGAATACTATTATTTAAATTTAAATTGGGATAGTTTCAATTTAGCTGAATGTGCTAAGAAGTGGTTTAACCTAAACAAATGTACCGAAATTTCCAAAGACACAGGGATCTTTAGCAATGTAGAGTAGAGAAATCTGTGAAAATTAAACTGTCAGGAATTGTCTTTTCTTTATTTAAACACTGTAAGTGACACAGGACTGGATTCTCACACTCTGCATTTTGTTTTCATTGCGTCATCCATGCATCTGCAACATCTTCATGCAGACATCCTACAGTTATACACACTATACTTTTCCAGAAAACGGTAGAGTGTTGCACTGGATAACATCCAGCCAAGTTATTCTGTGGTTCTACCTGTTCTAGTAAATCAAACCAAATACCTAGATATCTAATAAAATATCACTTTGTATCATGGATGATACTAAATATTTAATATTCGGTCTCCTAGGAAAACTGTCTGTATACGTTGAGTAAGTAGCACACTGCAATATTCTTTAGACATAGCAAAGTGGCATGCAGTAAATCTTATTAAATGTTATTGTACTCACAGGAGGCATGAATTTTACGTGTATATACAAACAAATGTCCATGCAGACCAAATCATACCTAATTTCTACATGCAATTATCAATCAAATTTGCGTATGATTTACGCTAATTACAGATGAAGAATCATCAAACAGGTACCGTGCTTTTTTGTTGGTTTATTGGTTTTAATACAGGCGTGATGATCTAGAGATATATTTTCATAGACTTGCTAATATCTTTGTGGGAAAAAATGGACACGTGAGGTCTTTTTGAGGTCTGAAACAGAAGCATCAAACTTCAACTAAATATCAGGTGATAATTTAATTTAAATATGCTAATCAATTAGATCATTAGAGATTATCCAATTCACACCTGTGGAACAATTAGGGCTTAGTGGGAACTGAGAAATGAGAGAAAGAGTAATATAGCTGTCCTGGTTTCGGCTGGGATAAAGTTAATTTTTGTCCTAGTAGCTGGTGTAGTGCTATGTTTTGTTTTTTTTACCATAAGAGCAGCCTTTCTGGTGAGGCTGGTTTTTGTATCTCTTAGCATTATGAATCTTAGTATCTAAGGTTGTATTTTGCAGGTACTGGTATGCTGGTTTTGATAATCAGGAATGAGAGAACCAAGATAAAGTACCTATTTTTAGGTAATGTTTGAATGCTTCTGCTTTTTAGCAATTCTTTAAGGCTATTCTGTTACATTGCACTTACTTGGTTTCATCCAGTGTCGGTGTGGGGTTTTTGTTGGGTTTTTTTTTTAATTCATTTTATGCATTGGCTGAAGTAGATCATGGTTCATGATCCATAAGGACCTTCACGTGCCTGCTTTCATGGGTATTTATTACCGAGGTGTGAACAGTTTTTGTACTTGTTCATCTAGTATTAGCTCATTCAACTCCATGTTGGTTGGCCCACGGGCAGTCTTTTCCTGGTGATGAATGAGCATAGTTCAAAGGCAACAGTTGGGGTAGTGTTTTAAGAGCATTTATTTCAGAGTAGCACTGCCGTCCTCTATAGGTAATAATTGCTTACTGATTTTCAGGGTACATTCCAATAGGGGATGGTATTTGACAACCAGATATATAGAGTTGGAGGAGGCTTTCTCTTGATCTGGAAGTATGTAGTACTCAAATGGCTAATTAGAGCATGCCATTTTGCTGAAGGAGCATCTTTATGAATAGAGGCTATCCCTGTGTTGGCAAGGTAGAGGCTTTGGAAGAAATAAGGTGGCTTTGTATGGGGAATTGCCAGAACTACCTGTACCGCCTTGCTGGGGTGTCTCTCTCTAGCAGGTCTCTGCAGCATGCTCTAAGAGCACTAAGAATGTGCACGGGGACAGGTCTGGCTTGCTGAAAGTTGTCCATGGTGGTCTACTAAAACCAGCCTGTAAATGGAAAGACTATTTTCAGCTGCAGCTTAAATGTGACAGATGCATTTATTTATTAGGGTATGATTTAATCCTTGACCTGATGAAATAGTATAAATAGTAAAATGTAATTTTTTTTTTTAAAGCTCTAGATCAGGCTAAACTATATAGATATTTTTGTGGGGTGGGAAGCAGGAGACTGAATAAAAAACAAAAGGTAAAACTTGCAGCTAGAAATCCCAACTAGGTCAGCTCCTGCAGTCCTGACTGAGTTTTGACTCTGCCCACATTTCCCTTTTAAAGTCTGTACCTGGTAGAGCTGCTCAGAATGCTTTTAATGGGAAAAATAAAACAAGACATTTTAAACAAAATGAAATATCTTGCCCAAGCTTTCTTCTTTTGTATTATTATGGCTTTATTGCTTTCTTTTTTAACATCCTTAATTTAAGATCATATTCAGCTATTTTTGTGTGTGTATATATATGTAGCTTATGATTTTCTGTTTTTATTACAATGTTCAGTATAAAAAAAAATGTTTCTTAGACACAATATTGGACTTTATTGAACTCTCTAAGTTTTATTTCATAATGTTGGGGGTTTCTTCAAAGGACAGGAATTCCTATTTTTTTCCAAATCTATTGTCCACAAAAAGTACTAAGCAAGACCAGCAGAAATCTGATTTAGTGTGGGATCAGTAAAATATGTCTCTACCCAGAAGGGATGGGCTTGGATGGTGCTGGCTTCCTCAAATCTCCCTAATAGCATAATTTAGAAGTGTCACCCTTTTTTGTCCTCAGAGATAAATTTTGGCTCTAGCCTTGTGTAGTTATGTTTTTTTCTTCTGTTACTCTCCCCTTTTGGCAGATAACTTTTGGGTAAACTGTTCACTGTGTGAAAGTTGCTCATTTTTCCAGAGGCTGGACAAGAGTCAGTGGGTAACAACTCACTGACCTGCAGACCTACCCATGCTCAGATAGATGAGCTGGGTGTGAAAGGCTAAAAATCCCATTACCAGACCTTGAGCCATCCTATCCTTAAGCAATTTTGCAATATTTCTAGGGAAGAAATAAATACAAGTTGTGTATTAAGGGACAAATCAGATAAACAAGCAGTGAACCACTCTTCTGAAATAAATTTTTTCCTGTGTTTTTGCTTAGCTGCACTCCTAAGGCTATGAGATGATAGCCTTAGGAGATGTATGGTCATTGTGTCCTAGAATGAAATCAAAACATCGATTGAGACCATAAACCTTGTTTTACTACCTTGACAATGATGTCTATCCTAAAGTGTTAAAATGCTTTTAAAATTCTTCATAGAGTAGATGGCAGGAGTTCAGGTGACTCCAACCAAATTTCTTTGAAAGATGATCCCACCTCTAGCAGGTCTGTACTTTGCTCACCACTTCTAAAATTAGCCAAACGGTGTTTTCCAAGAAGATCCAGGTCCAGAAGGTATTTGGGTATCTATATCTTAATGTAAAACCTACACCTTTGGGGGTTCTGGACTCTCACCTGTATGTCACTTCTGAAAACTCTTACGGAGACTCTTCTTCAAACTTTATCCATAGCTCAATTTTTAAGGGCATTAAGAGTGAGGCAAGACTCACTCCTTCTCTGTGCACCTAGCAGAATTAATCTTCAAAGCCTAGTTTTTTGCAAAAAAAAAAAAAAAAAAAAAAAAAAAAGTTGGTTGGTAGGTATTGGGAGTAACCTGTATTTCTGTCCTCTCCTGAGATCTGGTGCTTTGTGTACAAATCCTGAATTCACCTGAGCCCATTAGAATTCAGGCCACCTGCAAACCATTTCTCCTCTGTGCTATTAGGGCCCTTCTGAAAAAGGACCTCAAGCTGTTTTGTAGCTGTCTGATGTTGCTCAGGTGAAATTGCTGCAGGAGTAGATGGGACAGATAAAAGCTGCCAGAGCAAGTGCTGAGGGTGCCTTTTCAATTAAGTAATGTGAACGGGCAAGAAGCCTGACCATGAGTTCAGCCTTGGAGCCTCTTACACAGAAATGAGTCAATGGGAGCACAGCTCTGGGAAAAAAAAACATTAAGTATATATACAACTGGGTGAAGTTCAACTGAAAACACATTTTCTGTAGGTCTCTTGGTGAAGGAGGAAAACAATATAATTTTATTTAGCTCACAGATTATTATCCTTTCTAAGAATAATGTAAGCAATTTTTAAGAAACAAACAAAAAAGGAAAAAGTTTATCTTTCGGAAATGGCAATAATGAAATACTTTCAGGTTTTTTTGGTTAGCTGAAGTCACTTGGCTGAATGCACCATGAATTGAATAGTGAATAAATCCTGCTGATTAATCTAAAATTTAATTAACTGAAGAAAAAAAAAATCATCCTACTCTCTTAAACATTTAACTTCCTCATTATATGACTACTTTTTTTTTTTTAAATACTATGTTTTTTTCAAAACCCTCTTTTTGCATCTTTTGGAGCTAGGCTTTTAAAGGTATTCAGTCCCCTAATTCAATCACACTGATTTCAATAGGATTTAAATCTCTAGGCACTTCTAAAAACCCCACTAGGCACTTATACATCTTTAAGCACCTAACTACCTCTAAAAGTATGGCCCTTGATAATTTTAGAAAATGGTCCTTTCTATCATGCAGAGTTTTCTGCTAGCAAACTGGAAAAGTAATTAGCATATAGATGCATCCCTCAGATGGTAGACTGGGTTAAACTGGATTTTTCTACCTTTTAATAACCATTGGAAAACAACAAGGAATTAATTTGTTTGGAAATGTGAACTGATGGAAAAAGTCAAGCTACAGAAAAGTTATTAACTATGCAGAACTGAGAGTCCTTAAAACCATCAGTTAATGAAACAAAGAAAAGAATACATTGAGTGAGAATTGATTTAGAAGTGAAGAAGACAGATGAAAAAGGAATGGCACTATAATATGATGAAGAAAAGATTTCTCTCTTGGAGACTCCAGTAGTCACCACTGTAGCTGTAATAGTGAGAAGAGTGGTCCAGGGAGCATCTCTGAGATAAAAAGAGCCCATTTCCTGTGGTGCTGTGATGCTCCAGCATGCCCTCTGCTCGGGGCATCTTTACCACAGCCTAGTCATCACGGTGGCATGTACTCTGGCATATGATGGTGAAAGGTGTCTCCTGGCACCTTCTCTGATCATGTCTAGTCATGCAAACCCCCCCATGCCCCTCCAGGCATTCAGGGGTGCCAGCAAGCAAGGAGAAAAAAACTTTTCCACATGGGTGCAGGGTGCCCTAGTAGCGAGACAAGAAATGTCTTAGAAATCTGTGGGTGAAAAATGCCGTGTAAGAATGAGGATTTTTTTTTTTTTATTATTATCCTCAAGGGCAGAATTTGAAATAGCTGCTAGGCAGTGTTGCCTATTCCCGGTTTACATGAGACATCTTTAATCATATTCTAGCCAGAGAAAGAAAGGGCTGCAAGAGGCACTATAAAACCTCTTCCTTGCTTTCATCTTTGCTTTTCCACTCAGCCAGTTCCTCTTCCTCATGAGAGAGAGAGGAACCCGCAGCCAGACTGATTCTGGACTGACTAGGATTGTTCTAACACAAGGGGATAATTATAAAAAACATATTTCTACTGCAAATACCCCCAAGTTAAATTTTTGGATTTGAAGAGAGCTCTGCTTTCACAGTGTAAAGTAAATATTTTTATATGGTGCATGCAGGGGGGGAAAAAAAATCTTTGTTTTGGCTTAATTGTGAACATACTCTAATGACGTAATTGAAAAAAAGATAGGCAGGAAAAAGGTTTTGGTGGAAGTACAATTTTTTAAGTGCTGGAGCTTTGCATTAAACTTCCATGTAAATAGAAATTAAAATAATACTGAATAAAGCATAATGCTTTGGTAATTGTGCTTTGTTTTTCAGAGTTTCTAAGGCTATTGTGGAACCAAGGAGGAGCCAAACTGAGGGTGCAGCACTCCGCAATGCACAGTGTGGGATCTTTTAGGGAGGTAAGGTAATTTCTTATAGCATCCCTTTAAAAAGTTTCAGTACACCAAACATCCATGAAATGAAAGGAAATAAATTTTAATAGTATATAGCCAGGAGTTTTCTTGGAGGTGAAATCTATACTGCAGGTGGTATTTATGTGCATGTAACATAGGGGAGGAAATGGGAGGAAGGTGACACTTGCAAAGCAAAGAGTGAGTTGTCTGCTGGCTGGGTGAGGAGAGGGACAGGCTCATACCATGCTTGCCTATTCCCTTGACCTGTGAGTTGAACGTAGCCCCTGTGCAGGCAGGTTGCTGATCTGATTGGAAATCACAGAAGTCAAATGGATGTTCTATCAGGACATGTGTGCCAGGATCAACTTTATGAACTTGATTGCAATGCTGAAGCCTTCTGTATCACAAAGCCAACAAAAATGTAGTCACACAGAACCAAACACAAATCCCATCTATGTGTGTGAAATGGAGTTCCCTACTGCAAGGTGCAAGAGCTGGAAGAGAACAGAATGATATTGGGTTGAAAACCTAAATTCTTCTCTGACCTGCATGAAAGAAGAATGAAGCCTTCTGATTCTTAACTTCTCCTCAACTCACAGAGGTAAGAAAAAAGCCCAGTTGGAGCTATCTCCTTTGTGCTCTTCAGTGTCACTATTCCTTCTGCTGCCAGGGGGAGAAGAGACCGGCCTGCCCCTGGTGCCATTGGGAGAGGTGAGCCAGCTTGCCCCACTGCAGTGTATCTTGCCTGTTATTGCAGGCTCCCTAAAGCATCTCCACACCTGTACTCTCTTGCAGCAGAAGTATAGTTCACTGAGGTGCTTTGCATCATTTAGAAATGAGATCAGAATTTACTGTCCAGCAGAGAATTGATGTTTGGGTGGAATGGCAATTACCTTAATTTGTAAGTTATGGCCTACTGCTGTCATCTACACTATTAAGCAATGCAGTGCAAAAGGAGAAGACCTATAAAGAAATGTTGTTGGTGCTCAGGATGAAAGGTTCACACTCTGCATTTTGGAGGTTTTTCCTCCAGACTAAGTCCAGTCTTATTCCTTGGGCTGTAGCCTATTGGTGCCTGAGCTGGCATGAGCTGACCTCTGGAGCACATCTTCCACATTAGCTTCATCCAAAAAGGAGCCTGTTTGTGCCCTCTGAGTTTGCTCTGTGTTGTGAACCAAGGTGTGATAAGTCAGTATGATTAGGAAATTTCCTTTTAAAGTTCCTAGTCCCAACTAAAATACTAACATAGACTTACCCATGGTCTATGGGAAGCAATGTAATAAATGCGAGCTACTGCCCTTATGGAAATCTAACTCCCTGTGTTGCAAGCTGGTACCTGATACATTCCGGCAGAGGAGCACGAACTCCTGTATTTCTATGAATTAAGACAACCAGGAGGTGAACCCAAATGAGTTTGAAACTGATGAAAAGTATTTGCCAGTAAGGTCAGCTCTTAATTTAGTCTATTCTTGTCTTCCAAATGGGACAGAGATGCATTTCTCAAATCCTTAATGAAACATGAGTGCTTGTTTGTTCTTATGCTGTAGGAAGAAAGACCCAAAAGTAGTATTTCAGTAGCACTGGAAAGCTTTGTTGTGCAAAGTCTTTCCTTGTGCCTGCCTAGACTGAATAAAGTTTTTCAATGTGAGCTGAATACCATTGACTTTCATTTGCTTTAGAGAGAGACAATTTGGCTTTTATTTCTGAAATAGTTTCTCCTGGCCTACATTTTAAAACTTAGTGGTTAATTTTAAGGATGTCAAAGCTGCTGGAAGGAATGTTTCCGTAACGCCCACCCTTATGGAAGCTCGTAAATTAAACAGCATTGCTTGTGGACTAAAGAAAATATAGTCGGGGTGATAAACAGAGCTTATAGGTAGATCTATTGGGAGCGAAATGTAATTGGATTCCTGCGTATCTTAATGGTTGTGGCACTTCCCTTTCTGCCCCACGGCAGAAGGCCCCAATCCAGTGAAGCACTTAGGGCTGAGTAGTGCCTCAGAGATCAATGGCGCTACTTACAGTGTGTCAAACTAGGCACACGTCTAAGTGCTTTATTGGGTTAGAGCCAAACTGAGTAACACATACATAACACTATATTCGGATTCACTATATTCAGTTCTCAGATCTGTATTGATCTGGATCTTGAAGCCTTCGCTGAAGTAACTTTTAAGTTTCTTTTTTATAAACACAAAATGATTTTGATATAGTTGCCTCTTTCACTCAGAGATTTGAAAATACTTTAAAAATATGAATGTATTGATCTTTCACTATGGGGAGAGTAAGTAGTAGCAACCCATAAAACAGATGAAGAATCTGAAAGTAGAAGAGTGGAGAAAAAAAATCCACAACAACTGAATGGAATTGGAAAACAAATTTGTCTTGATTGTATTCCCATCTGCTTTGGGTTCAGTTTCATTAGCTTTCTTGAAAGGGAGCTTCTGTCAGGAAAGTTTATGAAAGCACTGGTGTTTAGTAGACATTCAAGAATAGTTGCAGAAATTTTATTCTGATTTTGTAACCTGACTTGTCATTCATGGACTTATGCATGCCTGTTTTTCTTTACATACTATGAAAATATCTCGAGTTACCTGTATTGCTTAGTCAGATTAAAAGCTTCTAACTAAAACACTGAGCATATATTAGTTACTGAAATCTTTCACAGAAATAAATTCAAATAAATTGTGATCTGTTCATACCTAACACAGGAATGTATAGAGAGGCAAAAGTCTGCAACTCATTTTTTAATTACTATCTTTATTGCTACTGAATCAGTTTGAATTTAGAGAGGGAAACACTGAGAGAGGCATAAGAAAAATCCTCAATAAGGATAGATGATAGATACTTTTTTTTGGTCATGAATGACACCAGAGGAAGTTTTCTTAAAAAAGAGCAGAAAACCATTGAAATACTGTTTGTACATTTGTTAACTTGTGGAACTCATTGCATATGGGCAACATTAGAATAACATAACAAAGACTGCAAGACTCAGTGGTTATATGTGGAAAGAACAGCTCCAGCCACTTTATATAGGACGATAGTATATAGGAAGAAGAACAGTAATGCTAACCATTAAGCATTGGGCTTAGGAAGAAGATTCTCTCATAAGCAAGTTATTACATAATTCTCTGTTATGGGATTTTCACACCTTCCTCTGAAACATCTGCTGCTAGGAATGCAATAAAACACTAAATGAATTTCTGACCTGATGTGGCGTGACAATCAATAAAATTCTTTTATTAGCTAGCTCTAGTTTTAAGAATTTGTCATAGTAACAGCACGCAGCTTTGCAGAATGCTAACTTGTGATCAAACATTCAATTTATTTTAAAAACTGAACCTTTCTTGCCTTATTGCACATTTCCTCAAGTCTGGGGAGATTAGCCCAGCATGCTACACCATCTACCACTAGAGAAAACATGGGCTTTTGCTGTCAATTGTTTAATACCTAATGTATGTTGTGTAGGAAAACTGTAGTGGTACAAAGCAGCTGAGATGCAACCAAAATTGCTTTAGACCAAGTAGCTGATCTACGGTTCAGGGTCTTCAGCCATGCCTCTTCCCCCTACACAATTTTCCACTGCAGTGTCTTCTCTGCCACCCTGCAGCCTCACGGCCCCTTCTAGCATTAGATGGCAAAATATAATAATTCCTGATCTTCTGATGGATATTCCAGTAAATCCAGTCTGGGAATAGAGTGTGCATCAGGTGACAAAGTCAAAAGCTACTACACATGCATCAGACATGCATCCAATGTCTACTAGGTGATGGCTGAATTTTTGGCAGAGGACTGATTGCATGGTGCAGAAGGTTTGCAGTTCCTTAAACTGCTGTGTGCCCCCACCCTACTAGAAACAATGGACTTGGCTGATGTGGCCAGGCTCAAGGGAGGTTGATGCTGCTGGAGAAGAGGCCAAGGCATCCTGAAATGACCTTGGGTCTCAGGGACAGTTTGGTATGAGAATTCAAGGGCTCTTTCATAAGCATTGTATCACAGCAAGGTCCCATTAAAGTCAAGCACAAGCTTGAGATTAAAATTATATAAATCCTGAGCACTTGAAAATGCCTAACTCTGAAATGATGCCTCTGGTGAGAAACCCTGAAGAGTGCAGTACTGTGAAAGATTCCCACAATCCCTCAAAATGAAGCCATGCTGTAAAGCAATGCATTTTGATAGCATGGCTTACATCTCTCAGAGCAGCCTGAATGATTTTTCCCAAAGAGTGCAGCAAAGTGTTAATATGATAGCTCTGTGGTTTTGAATTATAAACATGTTTTAAGGCACACCAAGAGTATAAAATCAAATGTAAATATCTATATGATTAAAGGAAACATGTTTATGCATCAGAAAGGTTTATTTTGTGCTGGGTAGCACAAAAAACTCAACATGATTTTAACAGCCATATTTTCATGCAAATGGACTGTAGTTAGTCTGAAGATATTCCAGGAATCCAAAACTTTATGCACCACTTCTGAAGTTGTCTTCATATAGAACACTATTTAATTTGTCATTAATTAGTAAATTGCTGTGTGAAAGCCAGCAAACTATCTTGGATGAATTGACCAGCACAAAGATTATTCTTCTGGAAATGAGTTGAAATTCTTACTGCTGGGCAATTTCCATGAAAATAGAACAGCCTTTTGTAGCTTTTATTTTAAAATAAGAATAAAATGATGGCAAAGGACAGCAAATAACAGGGGGAAAAAATCCTAGCTAAAAGATATAGGCAAGAAAATCCCAACCTGTATGTCTGTCCCAGTAAGCTAAAAAGACTTTTTTATTGCAAGGAACTACATGAAACTTGAATTTATTTGGGACTATTTAGAAGACGCAACTAAGTGTAAATCCCTTCTCATTGCGTCTTCTGGAAGTCAGGGTAGATTTTGTTGTATGAAATCTTTTCCTCTTTGAAAGTCAATGACTGGGGAGGGGGGTAATGGGGAGGGGGAGACTTGGCAGACTGCCACTATCTTCTTTCATTATTTCATATGTTACACGTACCATATAAATCTGCATTTGCTTGGTTTGTCACCCTGTATGTCAATGCAGGAATGATTGTTATTTTATTGTTATAAATAATATATGTGCATTCAGAGACATTTCAAATATTTAGCTTTCCTGAATTCTCACTTTTGCATACTTTCCCCTCCCTATACTCACCCCCTGCCTTCACATCTGCTACCAAGTCAAAATAAAAGTCTCCCCCATCTCTATCTCCCATTGTTTTTTCCGTGGTTGATTGAATGGTGTGCTAGGTTCAGTGAACTTGGTCTTGGCTAGTGCTCCACCCAGAGACAACCTTCTCTTCTATACGAATTATCATATGAAAGCTGCTAATGTCATTTTACTGCAGCTCTGCTTCACGTTTCAGAATTGTAAGTGGCATCGTGCAGACCACATTTGCCCAGTTTCAGGCAATAACCCTTCTCCCTCTTCTCCCTTCCTTGTTTTTGCCCTACATTTCAGTGGAAAATATTGTCTCCTTCCTTTTATTTGCTAGATCAGCACCTTCCCTTCAATAAATATTTGCCACTTTAGATATGAAAACAACTTTCAATCTGGGATTCTGGTGCTGTTAAAAATATTATGGGATCATGTGGGACTTATCCTCTGAGGATGAAATTGGTTATTGCAGGCTGATTTACAGCAGTGGAGGGAGCTAGTCTCTTGGAACTTCAGAATGGTGGGAGTCTCTTCAAACCGAGTTTCAAACAGAAAATTTTAAATTTCAGCACAGCACAACAGTAAAGGAGAGAGTCTAATGTGGTATAGATTTTAAATGGTGTTGACTGATATCACTAGCTAATGGTCTGCCCTCAAACCTGGCTATGTATAAATGTAAAATATTTTCATATATTAAATATATGCATCAGCATATATGAATATGCTGTTGTGATTTTGAGATGTTAGCATCAACAAAAATGAATTTGCTCTTTACAATAGTGTTTGAGTGTCAAGAGACATTCTTTGTTGTCGTTACAAGTTTAATATCCACATAGTATAGGTACAAGATCTCACTCTGTGTCACTACTAAATGCAATTTGCATGCATATTAAAGAGTAAAACATTTTTCTGATGTTGAAACAATTGT
>NW_008825100.1:658174-682167 GCF_000699105.1 Pygoscelis adeliae
GTATGAGCAAAAGTGCTCGGATTTAGTCAGAAAAGACAATATCTATCAAAACTTTAAGGGTTCTTATTTTTTAGCATGTTTGTTCAAAAAAAATCTTTACAAGACACTACAGATGTTAACGGCTGGTATTGTTCAGCTCAACAGCAGGAAATGCAACATGACTGCTTTTACTGAGTGCGTGGGAGAGAGGACACTTTGCTTCCTAAAAGAAATATTGTTTTTTCATTATTTTTATGTTTGTTGTTCCCACAAAAATGGACCCAAGTGTTTTGAAAGGATTATAAATATGGTTGCAATTTGGCACTGTGAGCTGTTTGCAGCCGCTGTGTGTGTGTGTGTCTCTCTCTGTGCTCGTGTGTGGAATTTGGCCAATTCGAACTCTGAGTTGGTCACGAGCAGCCAAATGTCTTTCAGTTTTCTTTTGTTGCAGCTGCATTCCCTACAGGGTAAAACCTTTCAGGCTCTACTTCAAGGTACAATATGCCTCTCTGAGAAGATAAATTATTAAAATGCAGTGTCTGCTTGTGAAAACTCAAACTTTGCAGTTACGCTCATTTGGGCTCCAAGAAATAACAATTCCATCCTTCCAGGTCTCAGTTAAGCCAAGACACATGCTAATTTTCTTTTAACTTTGGAGTTCTGATGGCCTTAAGGAAATACGTGTTTAAGAGAAAAAAAGGAGTCTGCTGCACCAAGGAGGAGTCGAGGTGTCTGGTGTGATTAATCTGGAAAGGTCTTCTTCACTAGCATTTAAAGTGGAGTGATTAGGTGTGAGGGCACAGTCTACTGTTTGGGTTTATGCATCATCACAGGTTATTTTAAATATTATGAGACAACTGGAATAGGCAAACCATCTATCTTTTATCGCAGAACTGCGTCTTATTACTTGGCTGCATAAATATCTGAGATGAGATAGGCTCAGTCATGAGGGGGGTGGCCATCTTCCATAGCAAACTGAGCACTGTCCATTCTTGCTGGTATCAGGCAGAGCTGAGGTTACAAAGCCAAACAGATTCCTGAAACAGCAAACAAAACTGTCAGACTCTATTGAGATCCTGATGGAGCCTGAAGGCCAGTACGAACTGCATGTTTATGTAAGCAGCTCCCTCTCCTATTTTCCAAATCTTTAATAATGTGCTCTTTGCCAGGTTATCTGGGTGTTCATCTTTCTGTTATATTCTGGCTTGCTGCAGTTACCAAAGAAAACGTATATTATCACTTGGAATGAAATATATATACACAGGCAGAATGAATTTATGGAGTGAAATATGCGTATGTGTATATAGCACATACTGAAACAAGCTAAAAGGAACGTTTTGAGACATTTGACAGTGTTAATATTGATTACTGAATAGATTAAGAGACAGCCACAAGAGGCTTTGTCAGGAGATCAAACTTTACCTGTGTGACAGTGTTAATAGTATGAGACATGAACATTCATCAACAAAACAGTTTCAGCTGCTTGGCAAAAAGCATTGCATCTCTGAAGTGTTTTGTCATACAGCTTCTTCCACCTAACAAATCATGGTGTTATACACTTAAACTTGCTCATGGCAAGGAGAAGAATGTTTCCAGCAGGAGGCTGTATCAGTAAGGTTTTTGATTAAGGAATTCTTCAAAGATATTTGTTATTTGGTGTGCATAATTATCATATTATTGATAGAAAGGTGGCGACAAGAATGTTAGAACCAGCTGGGTTGGATCAGTGGTCCATCTGGCCCGTCTTGTCTCGTGCAGTAAGTGACCATACTAGACTTTACGTGGGAATATAAAACCTCAGTGTAGAAGATTTTTCTGATCCATACTCTTCCAACTGTAAGTGTTCAGTAACTTCTCCAGGAGAGGTATGAATTTGAGACCTGAAAAAATCACTGCCTACGCAAAACAAAACCCCATACGACTGGTAAGACTAATGTATGCAGAATAGCCATTCCATGGACATCTGAAGAGTTGGTTCAGATTTATGTCAAAATCAATGATGAACATCTTTAGGTTCGATTAATGTGAGGATTAGTTGAAGCTTTTGTCCTAACCTTCTGTCTCTGTCCACAGCTCTGCTTTTCAGTCTAGATTGTAACATCTGTGTTAATAATGAAAAAAACTCTTAATTTTCCAGAAATCTTGTTGATGTCACTCAATGGACATTCCAGTGGAATAAAAAAAAATGCAACATCTGCAAAATAATTAGTATATGACCCGTAGTAGGGGAGCGCTTAGGAAGCAGTACATTTGCATTCTGGCCCAGATCCAGACGGTGGTCTTCCAATTAGAAAGAGCACAAGGAACTTTCCCCTTACTGTTAGCTCCTGATTCAAGGCTGAGAGCAAAACAATTACTCCTAGAAAGTGCTGTAAGTACAACATAAAAAGGGAAACAGCATCTCAGCAAAGGCATAAAGTGAATATGGAAAAGGATCGAGAAAGATGCAGATAATTTGGATAGCTAGCTGTTTGATGATGGTGTCTTACCGATAAACTTCATTATTTGGGAGATTCTCAAGACAGGTGACATTTGGGGAATATTATGAAGAGGTCCCTATCTCCCTGCTATTACCCCAAACAGAAAAAGCTGGAGCAAGAGACTTGGATTTTGAACTATCAAAACTGTTGGCATTTTGAAATGCCATTTGTGTTCTGATAAAAAGGTCAGCATTTTCTTATTTATTCTAACATTGTCAAAACATTATTTTTTAGAACTTTTTGGTAAAATTCTCCTATTTCATCTTTCTGCCTAAAATTGGATTTCAAAAGATTTTGAAATATTTTTGTTTTCTACAAGACGAATATCCTGCTTTTGAGCAATACTAGTCTGTACATTTCACTTTACAGTTTAGCTGATCTGTATCCTACAGAAGGGCTCTTCACTGAAAATTAATGCCGAGTCCATTGGCTATATAATAAACTCCAACAGCTGTCAAAAGCAGAGTGAAGCAAAAGGGGGAAAAAAAGACAGTAATTGTCTTATAAGAGCGCCTCATGGTAATTCAAGAAACATTCTGCAAATTCCACCTCAGTGGGGTATGAAATAAAACCCACATTATGGCGGACTGGGAAAATCTGGGGTGGCCCAAAGATACTTTCTCTAGGATGATTTCTTTCTCTTTATTTTTATTTTCTGATAGCTTCCCTAACTCTAACAAAAGTAGAAAAAAATTGGAGACAGGAAAATGTATGGCCATGGTAAAGAAAAAAAGAAGGGGAAAAAAACCTTTTGCAATATCAGATAATCTTGAAATACAATAATATATCTTGCAAACCTCTGAGATCTATAGCAGGCTTATAACTGATCAATTGTCCACCCAGGTTTACAAGAAAAATAAAGACCATCATAGTTCATAAATCAACATTTCTTAAGTTACTTGTATGTTTTCTCTCTCCTGAATAATATTTGATGGAGTGATATTTTTAAAGGGAAAACTGTTACCTTTGCTGAAAGAAACACCAAAACCCTGCAGATATAAACATTTCAGCGAAAGTGGGTCAAACAGTTGAGTTTCCACCAAAGGCCTCAATTTTTAGTAACCACATTTTTAAGCAGCTTTATAACTCGTGTCACAAGATGCAGAATCACAGTTTGAAGAAGGAAGTAGTCAACCTGCACACCCTGCAGATTCACCTTTAGGTACAACTTTCTTGGGCTGTGCCAGAAATAAGCCTGCAAGAGCTCCGTATAGCAGGCATGGATACCTAGCCAGGGAAAAAGAGACTTCAATACTACACTGACTTTGTACCCTGGGATTTGTGATTCTTCGACTGAACACCATCCCACACGTACAAAGCAGAGATACAAAGAAGAGAGAAATGCCAAGGAGGTGAAAAAATTTCTGTCATTTTAAGACAGCAGGTAAAATTTCTAATACTATTTTCCTGCACGGTGACTTCCTAAACTAGATCCAATTTATAGCACCAATTGTCCTTCAGGGAGGGGAAAAAAAGCTTTTCATTTATTCTTTGTGTTGTTCAGTGTTTCTCTGTGTCATATCTGGCTATGCAGACGGTCACTAGCAGTGCCAGCAATCATCTGAGAGTCTGGGATCAGGGCTAAGGAAAACTTTCAAATGGAGAAACTGCAAATCAGTATCATCTACCATAATCAGATTTTTAACCAGCCTCTTATATGCTCTAAAGCAAGGAGTTCCATAAGCTTTGGATGAAGCAAATGATACAGATTTTCTGTCTCCTGGTTTGTCATGAGGTCCGATGGCACTTCTCCCTGGATGAGGTTTTTTTAAGTCTCTGCCCCATTTGGGTTCTCTGGTGTGCTGCAGCCCCGCTGCAGCCATTCTCCCGGCCAGTGCCTTCTTGGGGTATTTTTTCCCTATCATGCTACATGTTCTTACTGATCTTCATGAAAGATTTATCCCCTCTCAGATTTAGTTAAAATGGATCAGATTCAAAAACTGTTGGTGAAGAAATAGCATACATACACAGAAGCAAATAGACACATGAATATTTGTCTACAGCTTGCTTTTTTTGTGTGTGTGTGAGGGAATCAACTTAAAATACTATCTAGCAGAATGACATTTCCCTCCATCAGTCATAGTGAACACATGTACTCCTATTTCATTCATAGTTCCAGGAAATAATAATTTTTGTAGTAGGAAAGTTAATCTGTCAGGATTATAGTATTCAAAATGAGCTGCAAAGAGAAGGAAAGAACCATAAACGATAAATACGTGTAAACTAATTGCTGGTTGTATTTTATCAAGCCACAGAAATGTAAAATACTCAGCTCCAGGGATTCTAAATGGATTGAACAATATTGTTTTAAAGAAATCTTTCATTTGTTTTATTCCAGGATAATGAGTAAGTGCCCCCAGGACAGTCTTGAAAGGAGATAATGCACCTCAAGAGCTGATTTCCTTTTTCTGGCAACATACTCTAACTGTAAACGTATTTGGATTAAGCAACTAGACTGACTGGCTGTCAATACTGCAAAGCAACTTTACAAAGCTACCTTAGTTGCACTGCTCAGCCACAGCTATCTTTCAGTATTCAAAACTGTCAGGTATGTTTTCTTCTCCTGTGAAAACACAATTTTCTCTTCAAATTTCAGGTGCAACATAGAAAGCAACAAACCCAGGCAGTGAGCTGCTCAGAAATCCAGAGATTTGTCCCCCTTAAAGCCTTGGCAGCTCATCGTGGCTTCCAGCACTCACTGCAGGGATGGCATGGGGCATCCGGACCATTACAAAAATACTAGTGATCTGGCCCTTTCTGCAGGAGGGAAAGAGCACATCCAGTGTTCGTGGCAGACTGTCAGCAAGCTGAAGAGCAATTTTTTTTCCCCTTTCGATTTAGGGTGTATAATGGAGTTAGGGGCTGAGAGCTTGCCGAGTATGAATGGGAGGTGGGCTCCCAGGGAACTCGGGAGAAGAGCTTAGGAAATTGGCTGAACAGACATGCAGGGGAATTTTTACAATATGAAAAAAACAGAGGAAGTGGGATTATAAGAAAGGAGGACAGAAGCAGGCTCAGAGTGACTGAGTGCTAATCCTGAGAGGGCATTGTTTTGGGGGGTTGAAAGACAAAATTTAGCTCAGGTGTTACTTAAGTGTCTAAATTAATACAGAAAAGACAAATACAGAGATTCAAAAGCCAGATATTATAGTGCCTGGAACCTAAAATTTACACACAACAGTACAGAGCCCAATCTTACAACTCCATTTTACTTCTCAATTTTTTTCTTAAAACCTCTTTGTGCATGCAACACACAGATACCCATGAGTGGCTGGTGTCTCTACAACTGTTAACACGTCTATACAATGCAGGGAACAAAAATGCAAAGCCAAATGGAGGAGGCAATATGAGCAAGTGGATTAGAAAAAGAATTGGTGATTGATAGATATAGGTTTACACACAGCTCTGCCTTGCTGAATGATGGCAAATCAAGCTCCTGCTGCTTTAGATCCCCATCTAAGCTGGGTGGTGAGCCTTGAGGACCTCAGAGAGGAATTTTTGACCTGCTGTGAAACCAGACACCGCTGCAGCTACTGCAAACTAGGAGCTTCAGCATTGACCTTCAGCAAAGAGCACTGCACAATAACCAGACAGACAGATGTTGCAGTCTCACCTTCATCTCCAGACTGAGGATGGTGTGTTTCCCACTAAACTTTGAATCTCAAAGAGTCCCACCTGGTAGCAGGGTGGGCCATAACTGACAGATACGGTCCCAGTCTCCTGTAAGGAGAGAGGTGAAAAAGGTACACTTGGGATTGCTGCACACCTGAGGGTGCTTCGGGTAGAGCACAGTTATAGAGCTGTGTTTCATGTTGCCCCAGTAAAGCCATGGAGCCTCCTAGTTCTCCTGACAGCCCTATTAAAAAGACAGGGAAAATGTTGGGGAATGCACCTAGTCATGCGCTTAAAGACCTGGGGTGTTCAGTCCTCCCAAAGAGAGAACAAACCATTGACTTGGTCCAGCAATTTGTAACACCTGGTTCAGAAATACATACACCTAGTACTGCAAAGTCACTATTGCTGCTTATGGAATCCTCACAGATATCTATGTCCCTCCCACATTTTGACTTCAGTGTAAAGTCAGAGAAAACTCTCCATGGTGGCCAGTTAAAAACAGAAAAGTAAACCTGTTCTCTAAGGCTTAGGTACGTTCAGACCTCTATAAAAATAAAACCGTCAATGAGAGTGTCAAAAAACATGGGATCAAAATACTTTGCTGCTTTTATGGACATCAACGGCCATTTGTTATATAATGAAATTCACAACCGAATTATTTCGGTTTGATAGAAATTGTCAGTAAACAAATAAAATTAATTTGTGATTCTCACAGACTGTTTTGACTGGGAAATTTTCTTCTATAATCAGAGATTTTAAGGCCAGAAAATACCGCTATGGCAGTTCTTTTAGGTAACACAAGTGACAGAACCCAAGATGGTTCCGATTCTGTGAGCTGCATTTTCACTTTGCATGCATTTTTCCTGTGCTAATAAAAGAACAGAATAATCTCAAAACCTAGAAAGTCTATTGCGTCTTTCTGATATTACACTCGCTCTTAAGCTTTTCTATAATGCAATCTTTGATCTGCTCTACTTTTGCTAAGCATTTCATGTCCTGAACCTATCCTGCTTGTAAACCTTTTAATTTGCAAAAAAGTAGCTAGTTTCAACCTTTTTTCAGAATTATTTTCTGTAAATCTTGCTCTTAGCATTCTATTGCTGTTAGTGATGATTTTGGTTTACCTTAATGACATTGAGTCTTCTGTATTTTGTCCTTTTCACACAAATAATTTTCATCTAAGACAAAAGACCAGCTACTTCTGGAAAACAGTATAGCTGCGGAGGTGCCAGAGAACTGCCCGGATTATCTGCACAGGTTATGTGAGCAGATACATGGCACTCTCCTTTCTAGCTCTTGTGGGCAGTGGCAGTAGGTTTGCAATTGTAGCATTTTCCTCCAGGACTTGCCCATTGCACTTCCTACTTTGCTTTATGTCGAACTGCAGGGGGAAAAAAGGAAAGAGCACACAGGTGTTGGGTGAGCCGGTGCGTATGCAGCACTCCAGTTTGCCTGTGAAGCAAACTGGAAGGAATGTTGCCCTCAGCTGAACGGAGAGGTGGGCTGCACGGGCACGCAGCTGCAAACGGGTTGTGTGATGTGGGAGCCTGTGCACGCCATGCGGAGCTGTGCTTGGAGATCTTCAGCCTCCCTCCCATGGTAAAACTGCCAGTGTACAAACACTGCTTGAGCTGATAGTGCTGGGCCTTTCTGAAGAGTAAAATTTACATTCCCTTCTTGAACAGCGTAGTACATAACTTTCCCATTGAATATGCCTGGGCTATTTTCATTTTGTAATTGCCATCCTTACAAATTTACTCTTTGCCATTTTGTTTGCACTAGCAAGTTTGCCCATAAAATATCCAAAGCCTTTGTAGCTTGTTTTACAGAGGATTGTTTCAGGCCTAGATATAATATTTGGGATCTGCAGCAAGAGATATGGCTTTCAAGAGACATCCCGACACTGACTTGGCATTCGTGTCCCACCTGCTGAATGCCAGTGGGATCCTGTCCATTGCTTTCACAGGCTTTGGATCCCGCCCAGAGCATTCTCAAAGACGGGTGGGAACTGGGAGTGTGGGCTGGATTAGGAAATCACAAACACTTTTGAGAGAGGTTTTCTTTTTCATCAAAATTAAATTTTTGTCAACAGCTCAAACAACAACTGCCCTGGAAATTAGAGAGTTCATATCATCCTGTACAGTAATTTGTGCTACACTCCCAAATTCAATTTTCATACTGTAATGTATTCTAAATAATTTTAAACCCTCATCATAAACCTTACCAATTATCAGAAAATTAAAGGAGAGTTTTCTTTAAGAGTTTACTTTATATTACACTAATTTCCTTTAAAATCTAGGATACATGTTTCTAAGACCTTTATACTATTTCATAGCACTCTGATGGTTACTATCAGTTGCTGTCTTACGCTGCTTTGATGTTGGAGTTTTGCAGCAGTTTTTAATGTTTTTCTTTCTCTTTAAACAGATCAAAACCTGTGCCTGTTTTCCTTTGCCCATGTTTTTTTGTTTCCAAATTGTAGCAAAACAGCTTTATCTTTTCCTTCTCATGCAGTGTGTATGTTCAAAGACTGTTGTGTTTTTGGCTAAAAATTCCTAGCAAACTAGAACACAGGTATTTTTGCCCCATTTTGACCATTCATCTTAATCTGCTGCTGTTTGTTTTCACTGATAGCACTATCCTTTTCTCTAACAAAGCATATATTCATATGCATCCTACTTACTCTACTGATCACCTTGGGTTCTTACCAACACTTGCTTCTGCTGTCATTTCCTCGCTGGCATAACCAGGAAGAAATTCCTCTGCCAGGTCCCTTGTGGCTCTGTAGGCCACGTGTGGCTCTGCAAGGTGGACTTTCTAAGTACCAGAAAGATTAAAATCAGCATCTGCTACTTAAAGCATCTTGTATTCCTGTTGTAGGTTTTACCCTGGTGAGTACTCCAAGTCAAACAATACTATGGTTGTGAATTGTTGTCTCGCTTGCAGCCTTATTTCTCATTCTTGGCTTCTGTCCTAGAACGGGATCCAGAGCAGTTACTGACTACAGCGATACAAAGGAAAACACACCACAAAAGAAAACAGTTGCACAATCCGCTTGCAAGCACACTGCTCCTGTTGTGTGTTTCTGCTGAGCTGGCCCCCAAAATACAGGTAATTTACATCCCCAGAATTAAAAGTAAAAAACAAACAAGCAAACAAAAGTTGAACTCCTTATAATCTCTTCCTTTTTGGAGAAAGAGGAAACAGAAGGGAAAAATCTTTTAGGTATTCACTTTAAGTGCTCTTGAGACTAAGAACCATGAATGAGAAGCACTTAAAAATCCTCGTAGCCCTTAATCTGCTCAAACTGTAGTGTTAGTAAAACTCTGCCCAGCACTCATCTTACCTTCTTACCTCCTCTCAAGAGGACACCAGACCTCTGTGCAAGGGATATTACTGCTTGCAAGCGAGGCAACCTTCTCCAAAATTTGTGCCTGAAATGACCTTGAAGATTTCGTTGTAAACCCCATTTCTGGCGCTCTTTACTGAACCTCAATAACTACAGCAGTGATCCGGGCAGGAGCCTTTTTCTGGGACTACTAACAGATGACCTAAATTAGAAATGATACACTGGACTTCCAAATAAAAGAAATCTAACTGGCTTTCCTAGAAATCTGCATGATTCCCCCATGGAAGCACAGAAAGGTTTACGAGCTCCCCAGACAAGGGACAGTGTGTCCCTTTCTGTCTTACCACTGCAGGAGGAAAACAAGAAAGGAAAGTATAGCCCCACTGAAGACAAGTGGAGTTTTGTTTAGAAATGGTCTTCAGGAGATGGCAAAGGGAAATAACAGTGATATCTAGTTATCAACAGAAAATGGAAGGAGAGAAGAAACATATTTATTATTATTATTATTAGTAGTAATAATAATAATAATTTGCTATTTTAAGTAACTACAAAAACAGGTAGAAATGAAACTAAGAACAATGTGCAGAGGAGATGGAAGCAGAAGTTGCACATGAAATTGTTCTTTTGAGAGAATTGAAAGCTGTAAGAAATTGTATCTCAAGATGAAGGCATGCCTAGAGAGGGGAGATATTACAGCAAAATTAAAAGATATATTAAGGAAAAGTATTCTAAGAAAAACTGGGCGAACCTCATGAAGTTCAACAAGGCCAAGTGCAAGGTCCTGCACATGGGTCAGGGCAATCCCAAGCACAAATACAGGCTGGGCAGAGAATGGATTGAGAGCAGCCCTGAGGAGAAGGACTTGGGGGTGTTGGATGATGAGAAGCTCAACATGACCCAGCAATGTGCACTTGCAGCCCAGAAAGCCAACCATATTCTGGGCTGCATCAAAAGAAGCGTGACCAGTAGGTCAAGGGAGGTGATTCTCCCCCTCTACTCTGCTCTTGTGACACCCCACCTGGAGTACTGCGTTCAGTTCTGGGGCCCCCAACATAAGAAGAACATGGACCTATTGGAGCGAGTCCAGAGGAGGGCCGTGAAGATGATCAGAGGGCTGGAGCACCTCTCCTGTGAAGACAGGCTGAGAGAGCTGAGGTTGTTTAGTCTGGAGAAGAGAAGGCTCTGGGGAGACCTTATAGCAGCCTTCCAGTACATGAACAGGGCCTACAAGAAAACTGGAGAGGGACTTTTTACAAGGGCATGTAGTGATAGGACAAGGAGTAATGGCTTTAGACTGAAAGAAGGTAGATTTAGATTAGATACAAGGAAGAAATTCTTCACTATGAGGGTGGAGAGGCACCGGAACAGATTGCCCAGAGAAGTTGTGGATGACCCATCCCTGGAAGTGTTCAAGGCCAGGTTGGATGGGGCTTTGAGCAACTTGGTCTAGTGGAAGATGTCCCTGCCCATGGCAGGGGGATTGGAATTAGACGATCTTTAAGGTCCCTTCCAACCCAAACCATTGTGTGATTCTATGATTCTATGAAATACAGACAGCAAACAGGGCAGAAAGCATAACAAGAAGGAAAAGCGTGGACTGAAAGGAGATGAGATTGACTGACTGACTATCCTAACACTCAGCTGAAGTTTGATGCCACCTTTTTTCTGTTGCAAGTGTAAATACACTGGCCTTCACTTATACATACATCTCTGGACATATATTGGCAGATGACATTTAACACTGGCAAATTCAGCATGTAAGGATTTTCTGAATGAGGAAGAACCAGTGTCTCAGGTTTAAGCTACTCCCACTTACCTCTCTGCTTAGGTCATGTAAGTTGCACAAGATATTTTTCTGCAATGTAATTATTTTTGCTACTCCAAATGGGATAGATGATACAAATCTTAATCAGAATGTAAAAGAGAGATTATGGTAGTTTCAAGCTTCCTCCCTGACCCCCAAAACTCCTGTGTCAAACAGAGGCCAAAGTGGGGCAGCCAGTATTAAAAATAGATATAGGATATACTAGGATTCGGGAATGATGCTGTGTTTTCACTGTGCAGCTGATCGTTCCTCTGCCATCACCTCTTGCCTCATCACTGAGGGTTTGGTGAATGAATACAAGCCTGTTTTCTCTGTTTCCAGCTCCAGTCCTGTGCTTGGGAAGGACACTGTGTTGCTTAAAACATTTGCCTGGGGTCAGCAGCAATTCCCTGCTCTGCTGCCTACTACCCATGCAACCGTGGGCAAATCCCTTTGCCTCTCAGGTTGCCTCTCAGGTCTGAGGCAGCATATCCAACCGGCTGCTATGGGAGCGAATGTGTTAAAGCTTCTCAAATACAGGGCTAAGGGGGAGCCAAGTGTGTTTAGCCTCATCCTGGCTAAAACCTCCCAGTTCCCAGTGGCACTTGAAAGTGTTGAGGCAAGTGAGAAGTTAGCAGCAAAGCCTGGTTTTCAGCTACTGCAATGTCAGGGGTGAGGACTCGGGGCTAGAGGAGCCCACTTGGACGCACAGCTGTGCAAACTGCTTCACTGACCTTTGCAATGTCCCTCGCTGTGCACTTGCCTTTCCCCAGCTCAGCCGCATCTCTGTTGTTCCAGCAACACCTCTACTTAACGCCGAGCTGGGCCTGGCGCTTTGTTAGGTCTCTCCTTGGCGCTGGCACCGGAGACACTTTGCTTCCCTCTTATCTGGCCTCCTTGCTTCACCTTTTCTCTATCGCCCGCATTAATATACCACAGATATATTACCTTGGGATCAAAACAGTCCCTCTCCACACATATGTAAATTCTAAATTACCTCATCGTTAATCTAGGAAACAGGCAGCTTTCCATATTAGCTGGCAATCTGTTCCTCTACAGTGTTGTGGTTCAAAGAGGAACCCGTCGCCCTCCGCCCCCCTGGTCGGGGAGCCCCGCGCTGTGCCAGATGCCCAGCTCCCAGTGGCCGTCCTGACTCTGGTGTACCAGGGTGCCGGTGCTCCCACACATTCACAGGTGATCAACACAGGTTTCTGCCATTTAGAGAAGTGCGATGGGGAAACTTTGTAAAATCACCCCCTCTGGGCACCGCAGTTTTACCTGGTTACCCTGGTTATCTGCTTTCAGATGCCTTTTTGCACTGGAAGTTTTAGTGCAACTAAACCGGGTGCACTGCCATGGTGTGGTCATTAAGTTCATCCTATTTTTGTGCTCCTGTTACAGCAGACTGTCAATTAAACTGATTGTTCACATGCATTTTCATGTGCTGCATGCTTATATATTAGTGCGCCTAACAGGAGAACACAAGAAGCATGTGCTCAGTGACAAATTGAAATGCAAGGGAATAAATTAGCATCTTCCTTTAAAAAAAGCTTGCTTTATTAACGTGTTTTGTTCAAAATTGGAGAAATTCAGGTATTCATGTAAATGTAAGCAATTGAATTATCTTCAATATTCCTTGATAGCGATTGAGTAACTGGTATTGTTTCCAATGTATTTCACAACTGGTTGCCTTGAAAAACTGCTTATTGGTATATGATGTTTACCATTAACTGAGAAAATGATCTGGTGCCTGAATATAGAATTATTGAAAGGGTGTTTATTGTCTTCTTGCTGTCTTCCCTACGATTTAAAAAGGCATGAACAAAACAGCCTGAGTAATGGCCTGTTAAGGTGCTATTTTAATTTTCAGCCACTAGTGAGTGCTCTTGAATAGTTTTTCAAGGTACAGTCCTTGAACCCCCCTGAACCGCAAAGTCTGAATCTCTGGTTTGAATTTGTTGGAAGCAGGAGAAAGAATGCGATTTATAAGGGGGGAAAAGTGGTGCCACCAGTGTGGAGGCGACTTTCCCGAATGGGGCGAGAAACGGGGCCACGGCAGCAGATGGACTGGCAGGGACTTGGCTTTATTAGTGAGTGGCATTAAAAATAAAATAACAGTGCTGATAATCTCTGCAGCTTGCAGCCACTTTTATTTTGCCCACTGGTAATCCTGCTTTAAAATATCTGCAGCTTTCTCAGAAGTTTCCGCTTCAGCCTACTTGTACCTGCTGTTACTTGTTTTGTCTTGTGTGTGTGTGCGTGCTAGCTTGCAAATTTAGACACTTATGCAGGCTAAGTAAACAGCAAATGCTGGGTGTTAGCCTGGGCTGAAGTCTGAGCCTTGTACAAACCAACCTAGTTATAACTGACTGAAAAGGTAATGATTTATTTAGATTCAGAAGTTGTAAAGTATGGACACACGCAACTAAATTTTTTGACGTGCAACTTCACCAAGTGAATATTTTTATGTTGACTGAGGCTTGATACTGGCCTAATAATGAAATTAAGACTTTGTATTTACATGTTTGAACAGAGGCCGAGATATTAATTAATTGAAGAGAGACAATGGAAACCTCTAGCAGTATGTGATAACGTTTGTGCACTCAGCAGTGCCAGTTTAGAAGATGGATGAAGCATTGCTGAACGTGCTAAACTGTTCCTTCTCTTATGGGATAAAAAAAGTCTGTAAAACTGGGTGGTTCAGATATCCAAGTTACTTTAAAAATTCTGCTTAAAGGAAACAAGCTCTTTTGCTTTTGATTCTTAGTTAGTCATTACCAGTTAACTCCAGCACTCATTTTCCCCCACCCCCTCACCCTGCACAATTCATACTCATTGTAATTAATTTTATGGCCTTTTTAGCAAAGGGAGACCTCTACATTTTATGCTACATTGCACAAGCAATTGAAAGTTGCAGATGAAAAAAACCCAAGCACCAAATGTTTAGCAGGTTTTTATTCTATTTTAAATGAGCAACCTATTTAAATCAATTATCAGCTTAAAATGAGCAGCCTGATCTAATTAGTGTTAGCCCCTGGTGGGTTAATGAATGAAAGGGAGGTGCTGGGCAGATGTGCTTTCCCCCAGGATATTCTTCTGCTGACCACATTGACACAGAAACCTTCTAGGTGAGAGAATTTTATCAAACAAAATTGCTGAAAACAAGAATTATAAGATGTAGAATTATTAATTCTGTTAGCAGAACAATGTGTTATATGGCTTTGGGGTCTTTGCTTTAGTTGTGTGGGGGTTTTTGCCAGACTTTTTAAGACAGGATTTGTTAGTGTGAGATAAGTCATTACAAATCCCAAATAAATTACTTTTAGAATTAGCATGTGAATTTGTTTCTGTAAGACACAAGAATTAAACATACTTATGGAAAATGCCAACCAAAATCTTCAAAGAAACTTGGTCAATAAGCATAGATCAGCTCATACCTATCCCTCCTGTTTCTCTCTCCCAGTTCTCAGTTCCCCAGTTACTGAAACATAATGTCCTTTGAGCTTTATTATGTAGCCAATTAGTAATTTTAATATAGTACATGCAAGTAGAAAATACGATAAGTAACATTAAGTGTGGCAAAGGGAGAAAATGATGCTGTTAATGAATGGTCTTATTTTCTTATCCCTTTGATGCATTTGCTGACTGTTCCACTGTGAGTACACAGATGTTTGCATTTTTGGAAGATGACATTTCTGGAACCAAATGCTAAGTTTCTGGTAAATATTACAGTTTGTTACTGTGCAGGACTTCTAGGTTTCTTATTCTGGATGTGGCTTTCAAAGCGGGTCCCACTGCTTTCCCTTCTCTCCCTGTTTTCCCCTGCCCCTGTGGGTCCATAAAGATGAGCGGGTCACACCATGAACTGCGAGGTACCCCCAGGAGCCCGCCTGTTGCTCTCTCCAGCGGGGGCTGTATCCTCTTCCAGCTGGTGGGTTGCCTTTCGCTTTTACAGGTGTAATACTGGTTTTAGAGATTCTCCTCAGTCTGCTCAGAAATAGATTTATATAGACATGAGAGACTATAAAATTTACAAATATTCTCAAAAGGCAACAAAAATATATTGACATGTTGACACTTGTGTGTTATTCCTGGATCCTCGGCCTTGCTAGATGAATAATCAAGGCTTCCTAAATTTCTCTGTTTAACTGGGACAAATAAACAGATGTTGATGAATTATAAAGCTGTAGAACAAACTCTGGCATGTTTGGTGGTAGAGAGCCTGCTTTAACTGTAGAAAAACTCCCTTGTTGCTGTTTTGAAACATTTTGAATGTTTTTAAATAGTCCACACAGTCTATGAAGTGCAATGGTCTGATGGTTATGGGACACTGAGGCTTCAGCAAAAATAACTGGTTTACTAGAGAACTTTCTTCATTGCTTTGCTCAGTGGTATGCACACGTGTCTGTCGGAAAAGGTCAGAAGGATTTTTAGAAGATGGGTGTGAAGACGTCCTTTTAAAATGTCCAAATAAGTGTATAAGCAGATGCATAAAAAAGCAACTGCACAGAAGCAGCTGCTGACGCACTTGCTCTTCCCAGGTTTTCTATTTCTTTTTTACTTCCATATTACAGGTGTTTTTCTGAAATTTCAAATATTATGCCTTTGTAATTTTAAGGCGAATGTTTTCATTAGTAGAGAAGGGCTTGTAAACAGACTGAATACACATAATTACACAATATTTATCTGGATGTTTTAATGTGGAAGGTTTAAAACATTTGCTAAGTGACATTGGCATGCTTTGAAAAGACTAAATAAACCGCAGTGTGTAATTTGAAAAGTACATGAGAAGTATGTTTTGTTTTTTTTAATTCAAATGCTAGCTTCAAGTTTTTTGAGGAGAATATCTACTGCCTTTTGGGGAGAGAAACCAAGAAAAATAACTTCTGAGGGTTTTTTTTCTCCTTTTGAAAGCGAAATTAGAACCCGATAGATAATCATAGTTTCACCATGAGTTATTACAATGATTTATTCAATTAACCTCATGAATATAAGCCCTATCATTAAATAAGCTAAATTTGAGTGCAACAATTACAACTTTTGCTAACTGGAAGCAGTGCAAGTATTAAGTGTTTAAATATACCAATATTGGAGCATGATAATTTTTAAACATAATTACCTCTTTTATTATATTTTGATTAGATTAAAATTAATGCATTATTAAGCCATGATATGTTCTACCATCTAGACCTCTGTATAGACAACGATAGGAGTTCCCCCCCTCACACACCCTTTTCTCAGGTCTAAATTAATTAAATTCCCTTTAATTATAATTTACTAAAAAGCTCCACTTTTACCACTATGATGTCTTTTGAACTTTGAAATTCAAAAAAAAAAAAAAAAAGAAACCAAACCCTTAAAATGGTCTTTTGCGGGAGAACTGAACTGTCAGCGAATTCAGGCAAAATTAATTATTTCAGCTTGATAAACCTTTTCATCTATTTGACTCCTTATACAGAAAAGCCAATTAATAATGTCAAACATGCTTTGCCTCCAGGGACCAGCGGGTTGTAATGAGTGTGTTTACTGCGGAGTGGCTATAGCAGAAAGAGCCGCGTGTAGCGGCGCTCTAATCGCGCCACACCTGTCAAGCTGAGTCTCATTATCTGTGCACCAAGGGCAAACCTCATTTTGTCAGGAGTGGTTTTCGAAGAACTAACAACTGCCTGGGGAAGCATACAGGACTGTCGGCCAGTAGACGAGTCACTTAATTACCAGTCAGAGCAGCAGAAGTGAATTCCTGATGTTCTTTAGTACCGACCCAGCTAATCACCAGGATGTGCGTCTCACCTTATCAGGGTGCCCGGACCAACCATTCATTTTCAGCATGAAGCTAATTCACCGCTTTTCTCTATGCTCTAATAGGCAAGGATGGATGATGTTGCTCAGTACACAGCTATTCATCAAATGCATGTTATCGCGCCAGTGTAACCGATCCGATTGCCTCTTCCCCTTCCAATTATTAGCTGATAACGGGATGGCTCTCGGCGAGGGGATGGCTCTCAGCGAGGGGATGACCACCTCTGGGGTGGCCTCGGAGCTCCCTCTGAAACGTGCATGCACACATGCAAACACAGCTCTGTAAGACGAACGAAGGGCTGACCTTGGAGTGGATTATATTTCAAAAGCCGTGTATACACATTACCTAAGCCCTCAGAACTTCCCCGTGGGATAAATAGTATTATCCTTACTTTACATATTGGGAATGGAGACAAACTTCTGGTCTGTGACAAACCGATTTAGCTCTCCACGGAGCGGTGGAGGAGCGCAGTGTCCTTGCACAGGGGAACTCCTGAAGGACTCCATGCTGCTGTGGTGCCTCCCATAACTCCAGACCTGCGGTGTCTCCACACTCTTTGGTCCCTGGGACCATCTCTTCAGCACTGCAGCTTAGCCTGTTTGTAGCTAAAGCAAGTGGGAATTAGGAAATGCAAAAGGCCTATTTTTTTTCTCCCCAGGAGCTGAGCGTATTGGGCTCTCCCTGAGCACACTCGGAGCAGCATCAGTTCAAATGCACAATGTCCTGAGGTGCAAGCAGGTGCCAGTTCCCTGTTCAGGTGAGCCTCCTCACGTCTTTCACTGGGTTTCTGAGATAACCAAGGATTGGAGGAAGCGGCTGGTGAAGGCAGCGTTAGAATTGGAGAGATCCCAGCGCAGACTACTGGACTGCTGCATTTCCTTATTGCCATGTATTTTTAGCAATACTGCTCTCTATACCGAACATACTGCTGGTTTTAGGAAGTTGATTCTTACTCTATTTGCAGATGACAAATGATAGGCAAAAAATGCAATGCAGGAAAGTTTTGCTTAGCATATGCTAAACTAACTGGTGTGAGACTATTCCGAAATTCTGGAGTGCTAATAGGTTATCAGAAAATCCAAAGTGACTGCCTGCCAAGACAGATTTTGCACTTTATTTATTGCAGAATAGCTGCAGAAGTCAAAACGTCAGTTTATCGGCTATGTAAAAAGAGCAAAAAGCTCCATAAACACTGAAAAATAAAATAAGCAGAAGAACTTCCCACCCCCCCCTCCCCCCAGTAAAACCACCACCAAAAAATGATAGAACAGATTTATGAGACGGTTCTGTTAGATGACATCTCATCTTCTTCATGCCTGATGGTTGGAGGCGGGGGGGGGACGGCATTTGAAAGCAAATACCCACAGAGTATTATCTGGACTTCATGTATGTGACCACACCTTTGTTTTGTATTGTAGGAGTGAATTGTTATGTTCTGAAATGACAGCTGCGGTCACCTGCCGCCAGTGTTAGGCCACATGCTCTGTGCGGTTAAGCAAAGTGAGCTCTCTAATTCTAGCCAAATTAATGCAAGGTTACAAAATAAGAGGGAGATGAGAGGAGGAAGAAGAAAGATGGAAGGAACCCCAACTACTCAAACATCTGTGTCTTAGTGTCAGACAGCCATATGCAGGAAAAAATTCGTTTCCCTTGTGCCATAGCTTATCCGCTGGGGAGGAGATTATGGCAGTCAAATGAAAACAACTACAGACTGTCAGCATAAAAATGTCCCCAGAGTAGGTTGTGAGCAAGAGGAGCTGGGACCAGGTCAGCAAGATTATATCCATGTGGATTCCTATTCTCCACTGAACTATCACAGTTTCAATGAGCCAGCACAGCATCGGAGAGTCGCTGCCTGGCCAGGAGAGCTGTGCAGCCACACGGCTTCTCTCTGTAGTTAGCTCCGGGGACACATATCACACCAAGTGGATGTTTATCAGAGAAGCTACTGGGGAATGGTGGAACCCAGGGCTACAGGTCACTGTTAAAATACTCCTGTCTTGCCCTGCATTTCCTTTCTTAGGATGCAGTCTAGCAAAGCAGTTAAACATGCTGAAGTCGAACTTACTACTAGTATGTCTGTGCAGAGAGTAAGATCTAGTATTTCACTTCAGTTTAAGGCAACCTTGCTGATAGGGCTTTGCATGGCCAAAACCAGTGGAAAGCAGCAGAAGGAATAAAAGCAATGAGCTGGGAAAAAGAGGACCTGGGTTAGCCAGTAAAACAGAAATGAGCCTTGTAGCAGAGGAAAAACAGATGCTTTGTATTGATTGTTCATCCTCAGTCTTATCATGACTTTCAAGCTGTGATGTTACTTCAGCTTTATTGTTTTTGTTTTCTTCCCCCGACTTGCAATGCAGCTGAAAGTCTAGACTGTCCTGATTACTCTATTCTCAGGCCAGGTACAGCCTGACCTCTCTCTTTAATGCAGTAAGTGGCATTCATCTTCCCCTTACGCAGGCAAAGGGTGAAGAAGAGGTCAGCAGCCCTAATAATTGCATCTTGGACCTCTTTGTTGGTATGGCCACATGATCTTTTGTTTTCTGTTTTATGACTGACAAGTGCTCAAAAACCTTCTGGCAACATGCAACTTTTGCAAAATTGATAATTTTAGCTGGGGGAAAACTTTCAGTATTGCTAGTCTTTTAAATTATCAGTGGGGGGAAATCTTATAAAATGTATAATTTCTAATCCAGCTGACCCACATCTAAAACTCTAAATGCATTTAATTGAAATATTGAGTTGGAAGTACTTTGATACAGTCAAGTATCTGTGCAACCCATAGTAGTATTTTGAGGCAGATGTGGTTTGGATGCTTCATGCCCCTGTGCTCTTTATGGGCCATTACTAGCAGTATTTTTCTTTTGACCTAACACATGATAGGCACTGTGGGGTCTCTCGGGAAAGTGGCTTACTGAAGAGAGAGAGGTGGGAGGGACACCAAGCTGTAACACTCAGGAGGCAATGGGCAGCTCTGGCTCGGCTCGTACTGCCATGTTTCATGCTTTGTTTCAAAAGCATGATCCTCAACTCCTTTGTTTCCCTCCTCTCCTTGCTCCAAGAAAGAAACATTTCAGGTGTTTCAGAGGAAAAAAATCTCACTCTCTTTACTTTTTTTTTTATTTGTACTGGAGGTAGACTTTGTGCCTCCATAACAGTAGCTGAATCTAGAGATGGTGGTTGAAGTTCCTTTTCTTTTGGGTGGCAGCAGTTTTCCAGTCAGGAGAACACATGCGTAGCCAACTGTCTTCTTATTAAGGAGGTAAGTCCTGCGAGGAGCAGGGAGTTGAACTCGATGATCCTTATGGGTCCCTTCCAACTTGAGATATTCTATGATTCTAAGTTTCCACATTGAACTCAGCCTCCTTTTCAATGCTATCAGTTGTTAATGCCTTTTTTGACTTTTGAGGGCTTAGGGAATTGAAGGATAGGGGATTTCTAAACCCCACATCTTAAATTCTCTCCCAACATGTGATCTCTGTGATTGGTGATTGCCATACCAAAAGTGCCTAGCACAAAATGTTGTTGAGAACCAAAAGGACAGAGGAGGAGTAAGAAAAGAGGTAAGATTTGACCAAACTGTCTTAAATTTCAAACACTTGGACTTATTTTTCTCATCCTTTCAAGACCTTGAGGGAAGTAGTTCTTGAGGTTTAACAGAAAGAAGTGACTGATCATTCTCCCCATTAGCAGGCAGGCCTCAAGTCATACACAATATCCTAAAAGCGGCTTCACCCACGTATAAGAAAAAGAGCTGTTGCCTTTGTCATGCAGCCCAGAATTGTGTTTGGTTTTCTTTTTGGTTGCTGCATTTTCCCTTAACCACATACTTAATCTGATGTGCATTATCACTCCCTGATCTCATTACCTCCTTCCTTGAACTTGCATGTTGCTCAAACTGACTCAGAGGGAAGTATGTCATTAAATAAATCAGTAATTCAATTCCAGCAATAACTTTATGTATCTGTCCAGGTTTTCTGAATGTCCTTATGAAAGGACATCCTTAGACAGTCCTGTGTTCATGTTATCTATTGAGAGTGCCCTGGACTCGGAAGCTTCTTGTTTGTTTTTTTCCACAAGAGCCCATTCATATATGGAGTTCAAGCCAAGGACTGTGCTGCTCTGAGCAGTGGCTCGATGGTACAAGGCCAGCGCTTTCAGGGAAGACCAGACTTCCCACCCACGTTGCTGCACATGTGGACAGTAAACCTGAAACCTCTTGGAAACCCCAGGCTTTGCAGGTGCTGCCTGCTTGCTTTGCATATAGTCAGTTGGCCTGATCCTTCCCCAAAATACTGATTTTACCATGCCTGAACTGCCTAACTGTGGTTGTGCTATACCATCTATACAAAGTAGGGATGCTGGAAAGTATGTAGCTCTGCTCTGACATGGCTGCTTTTGAACACACTTCCAAATATGGAGAAAAATAAGGTGTTTTTAAAAAAATGTTATGGTCTATAATACTAAATATAGGCAGAATCATAACAGAAAGAAGGTTCTATAAGTTTTGCCAAGCTTGCTGGCTTAAATAGTTCTCTCATTTTATACTTAATGATTGCCAGGCATGCTTCATGACACAAAAAGTAATTCTGAAGAACAGACTTCTAAATTAATTTTTTTTTTCATCCAGAAATCAACAGAATATTAAAACATCCACCATATCTTATTCTTTCAAATGTATGAAAGTCTTTTTTTTTTTTTTTTTTTTTTTTTTTTTTTACTTTTAGAGATGCCACTGTGACATTCAGGTGCATTGTAGCTTGCAAAAAAAAAAAAAGCTTGAGTCCTTGTGAAGTGCTGGAATTAAGGATAGCTGGTAGTTTATGGGCACTCTGAAAAAAAGCTGTAACCCTGGAATAATCACAGTTTTAACGTAAGAAGTAGAAGGGCAGATCTGAGACGCGTAATTAAACACTGACCCATTTGGATCCCTGTTGCTTGAAAACAGATCAACCTATTAAAATACATATGGAGAAAAGGGAAGTTGGCTCCTAGGCATAACAGTGCACATGCCAAGTTCCAACGCAAAGCGAATTTTCATTATGAAGTTGTTCTTTGTTAAATGATGCCAAACATAGAGGTTTATCTAATGGAAACAATACTGGACTTGGATAAATTCAGGAGTGGGTGCCACCCTAGCAGAAAGCCAGGTTTTTACTATAGCTCTTTATGTGCAGAGCATAAATCACTCCTCTTAAGGACCATGTGTCCTCTTGTCCCAGAGGAAAGTGTAGGATGCTCTGTGAAAAATGGCTTGCTTGCTCCTGAGGCAGCATGGTTAAAGCATCTCGCTAGTGTCCCAGAGATGTGTGCTTCAGTCTTGAGACAGCCCCTGGCGTGGGGCCAGCGCTCCTTGTAAATGGGTCTCTGTCCAGTGTCAGGAGTCAGCAGCAGGCAGACACTTAGACGAGACACAATACTCTCTTGTGTGCCACCAGCTACAGAAGCTACTGTAGGCCCTTTGGGCCTGCTAGCCCTCCGTCAACCACAGTTATGCTCTTCATTAAAGAACAAAAGTTTGTGAAGTCTCTCAATGGCATTGGGTTTCCAAAAGCACAAAGAATACCCACAAGGCATTTCCAGAGATCCTTAAGTGTGGTTATAGCTCCAGATGGCTCCTCCCTTGGAACCCAAATCCTGCTGGAATCAGAGTGCTTTTTATGTAGAAAAATGATTGAAATGGTCTCGCGTAGCCTCTTTCTGTCTGTCCTGAAAGCAGTCAGTTGTGCAGTGAGCCACTGTCACGAAAAGAGTGATTTAGATCACTTAAAGAGTACTGTCTAAGGTATTAGCAAAAGTGGTTTTAATATGATGTTGTAAAAGTGTGACTTAACAAAGTTCGATGGCAAGGTTCACTCTATTAATTACTGCATGGAAGAAACATAAAAAGGAAAATTGAGTTGCACTTGAGTTAAAATGCTTCACAGAGAGACCAGAGACGCAAAGGGTAAGGAAGACCCTCCCGTTGGATCACAAGGTTCAGAGTGGACCCCCTTGCTTTCCAAACTTCTCCTCAGAGAGGTGTGTAGGTGCAGCTAGGTCCAAACCCAGTCTCAGACTTGGTCAACGGTTTATGTCTAAGGGATTGTATATGCAATGTTTCGTTAGCATCAATTCAGCATGCAGTCAGTTACCAAGACAAAATCAAAGTTACCATACTACAAGGTTATGCGCAGTATCGGTTGCTTACCAAAGATCTGTTGTTGGTAAAAGGTCTCTCTGTGTCAAGGAACAACCTTGAGAAGTGTCTCAGCTCAAGGGGAGATCACCACCATGCAGCCATGCTGCCTAGCAGGGAGAGCTCAAAGAAGGCTCACCTAGGCTGTCATATTTATGGCATGAAGTGGTTGGCTCATAGTCAAATTACATGTCATGGAAAAGATATACATGAGACTCCTTGTACCCATGATATTCTTTGTTCCTTGATAAACGAGTCTTGGAAAAGCCACCCGCTATTCATGTGTCAGTCGGTGTTCCAAGCTCGTATGCATCGATGCTCACTGTGTCACTCTGCTCCTTTGTGGGTTTTCAGAGAACAGATTGGAACTAGGAGAGTTCTTGGCCTGCCTACAGCTCAGGCCTTTACCTCCTTTGGAGCCTGTACCAAAATACCGCTAGTTTGGTTAAGGGTTCGGGTGCATCTGTCGCAGCCATACTCACTTTAATCCTACCAGCTTCTAGGCAGTTCACCTAGTAGCCTTGTAGTATGAGCCATACGTGTTGACATACAAGGCAGAGAGCTACATCATTGTTTCTTTAGTGTAGAAAAACCACCACTTAAACCTATAAGTTGAATCCTACTTTTCCTCTTTGGAAAAAGACTCAATAGCCTGACTATACATGAGATATTTTTGTTGCAGAAACAGAAATTACTTTGTTTCAGGTGCGTTTTCCTTGCCTCTTTTAGAAGCGGAAGACAAAGTATGTCAAAGCCTAACCTAAAAGTATCTGTCCGGGGGGGGGGGG
>NW_008825100.1:682492-709133 GCF_000699105.1 Pygoscelis adeliae
CAGGTGCGTTTTCCTTGCCTTTTTAGAAGCGGAAAGAAAAGTATGTCAAAGCCTACCTAAAAGTATCTGTCCGGGGGGGGGGAGAAACCCAAAATCCGGGGTGCAGCAGAGATGAACTGTGTGCTGTGAGCAAGATTAAATGATTGTGAATGATGAAGATTGTTTCTGTTTACTATGTGTTCCATCATAAAGCTTTATGGAAAACATTCCAGGAGAGGGATAGGTGAACAAGATATTCCTAACATGAACACTTCAGGTTCAAAAGTTCAGCTTTAATATGAACATTGCAGATTTTTTTTTCACGCACAAAAAGCAAACAGATACTTCTTTCTTATTGCATGTAAAATGTGCTCAGCAGCCTGTGTGCGTGGGTTCTTGGTCTGTCCTTCCTTCTGCTCAGAGGACAAACGTCTGCTAATCTCCAAACACAGGAAAGGTGTTGAAATATAAATGTACTCATAGCCCACAGAGAAAAAAGCCTTCCTGAGGTGCAGAATGGCCACACTCGATCTGCCTCTGCTAACTTTAAAGAGGCACTTCAAGAAAGTGGCAGAAAAAACATCCATTTCTCTTTTGGATTAATGCAAATATGAGGCAGCACCAGTTTAAAAAGACATTTGAGCACTTAACAATGAAATTAGGTTCTCTGTCTTAGAAACTGTATTAAATCCCCATGATCACATATCTGTTTTTCTAAGAGTTAACATTCCTTCATTAACCTGGCCCCAAGCACTAGCCGGTGCAATCCTCTTGACAGACAGTGCTTCTGATGTTGCATATTGGTATTACATCTAGTTTATCTAAAGAGACGTTTTCCACTTACTTGATAAATGTATCTGTTCAAGGACAGACTGAAGAAGTAATCTAAATATAAATTTTCAAGATGACTAGAAACTTTTTGCATATTTCCAATTCTTCCAGCCTACCTTGAGGCTCAGAGAAGCTGGCTTTTTGGGGGGAGTATCAAATTTGTGTGGGCTTTCTTGTTTTTTCTCTGTTGGTGACCTGAGGCCTAAGGATGGCAGCAGAAATCACAAGCCACTTGTGGAAATGGTGCAGCCAAAGAGCAGCCACCTGATCCAGTGTAATTTTTTCTCTTTTCTATGTGGGGAAGTCTTTCCTGGAGCTAGGTATGAGCAAGATGAGAGAGGAGCAAAAACATGTTTTGTTTTTGTTTTTTTTTTAAATGATCCTTAGGGAATGCAGGTAAAAATCTGGTTTCAAATTACAGGAAAAATTTGACACGCTTAAAACAAATTCTTCCAAGATGAGTAAATCCACAAAATATACAAAAATGTCTTATACTGCCCAGAAATATGAGAGAAGGGGAGCACTTAATGAATGACCAGGAACTGCACTTTTAAGTATCTTTTGCATGTTTCCTATTATGTAAGAAACATATGGGAACAAGACTGAAATTTCTTACGAATCTAGCCCATAAAATCTAATCCTGGGAATCATTTATCAAGAGACATTTTTTATGGAACAACATTACAGACCTGGATGAACTGTCCTTCCAGTGCTTCATGCTCTGTGCTTTCATGTTAACAAAGAAAAGGATTATGTTACAAAATAAACAAGTCTCCTAATGAATACAAACTATTCTTGACTGTGCTGATAACAAATAGGCCAAGGTTAAAGAGCTAAATAAAGCATGTTGCCCTGAAATGCAGTAATGACAATTGTGACTTATCATGATCCGTTAAACAGAGCTGCTCTTTTCTCTTCGGGGAATTTGGCAAAAAGATCAGTTTTGCACTCTCAGAGCTGTACCACTGCTATAGTCACTCCTGTTCTTGCTGGCATGATAAATTAGCTCATGTAGGCAAGGGATCATTTTTGGCATTCATTAAATCACTATTACAGGTCCATTCCTTCTGCTTCTTGCTCTGGGGTATGCCACCCAATTTTTCTGCTGAAGAATCCCAAAGAGCAGGGTGCAATAGCTTTTGTGAAGAGTAATAGGAAAGAGGCATGCAAGAACAAAACATTGTACCGTTAGAGTGTCTTCAAGTTTGTAGTTATTTGATATATACTTTTGGGGGATGTTAGTCTTGAAGGACAGAGCCTTGTGTGTATATGTCTGTGTATAGTATATTTTCAGGATGCTTTAAACCCCATTTTTTACAGTGAAAAGAAAGGAGTAGTTAGGCCCACTGAGGGCAATTCTGTTCAGGAACCATTCAAAGAACACGGTCCTGGTCCTGCATCCTGACGGCATTTTCTGCTGACTTCACTGGGACTTTGAGCAGGAAAAAAGCTTGTACAGGAAGACCCACCATTCCTTACAGGTTTGGGAAGAACTGGAGGAGTAACATGGTAATGTTATTGCAGTCACAAGTGGTGTATTTTTCTCCAGATTTAGTGTCTGAGCTGTGTGTACGGTCTCCTGTAGCAGCTAAAGGCATAGTGAATATTTGTTATAGGAGGAGCTGGATCATACAAACAGGAGATTTTTTTTTTCTTTGCCTGTGGCTCCATTCAGTGCTTTGGGCTTGGAAGATGGATTTTTTTCTCAGATCTGCCACAGACTCACTTTGTATTGTGGGCAGAGATGGGTATCTCCACAGGGATGTCACCATGTGTGACACAGGGGCACGTGGCACACAAGCAGAGCTAAAATACCCCTAATCTCCTTCCAGTGATAAGCATGAGCCTGACTGCACATAATCTGTAGGTGCTTCAAATCCTTATCTTTGACTGGATATGATAATTTTCCTCCTTTCCTACTCTCTGACTGTCACGTCTATTTAGACTGGAAATTCCTTAGGACAGCTTGTGTCCCTTGAGCTATCTGTATCTCGTATAGTTATCCCTGAGATTAGCAAGGGTGTTTGGGTGCTTTTAAAAGAAGATGACAGTAAATTTCTCTCTTCCTATCAATATCTCCTATCCGTACTGGGCCTGAGGTAATCAAGCATTAATGCTAGACAGCCCTGTCCTGACTATTTTGTGTTCATTTCCTTTACTCTCTTTCACGAGTTGTTCTTCATTCTGGTCAGCAGACATGAAGCCAAACAGATGGTTTCAGCAAGATGACCCTTTTCTTTTTCTGTTGTCATGAACTGACAGCATGCTTGACTATACCACTTTTTAATTAACAAAGTGCTCTAGGAATCATCAGAGAAAATATGCCATAGAAAGGGATATCATAATGATGATAATATGATTATGAAAATTTGGCTTTGTGAATTGCTGTTAGCAAGTTACAGGACAAAAGGGAAATAACTTTGAAATTACATGAAATTTGAGACAAGAAACTTTAGTTCTACTAGAAAGCTGTATTGTTCTGTGGTGGATTCCATTTGATGAACTTTTAGAAGGAAGAAAAGTCATATTAACCCGTTTCAGTTTCTGGATATAATATATCATTTTAGATTAATACTTTTAACATTTCAAGGTGCCATTCTGGAATACAATGATCTATGGTATTCATCAACTTCAGCCTCTTTTGTTATAAATTAAGAATAGTACCCCCCAAAAGCTCTCAAATCAAATTTGCCATTTGAAATAATAAAAGTAAAGTGTGTCATTCTGACTGGCCATATTTTATGTCACCTTTTCTGATTCTCCCAGCTGTGGTACTGCTGTCATTGTTATTATTTTGTCTGGAGGATTCACCTGTAAAAAGTAATCAAGACCATTATCCTGCAAACATTTTCCAAATCTATCATACTGGTTGGTGACTTCAGGTATCTCAGAATATTACTGCATAGCCTGTATGCCCAGGTCTGCCTTGCTGATGACTAGTCAGAGAGTTTCCTTGTGCACTGTGCTTAACTCTGTTTATCAAAATTTTTGCTCCGCTCTGGCATTTGCACTGCAAGCTCTTTGTGGCCAATTTCTATTATATATTTCTATAGTCTTTCAGGGACATTTTCCTTTGAACTGTTAAGCAGGAGCAAGGAATAGCTTTCTGTTGTGTTGTAGGCACCTGCCCTCAATGGGTCTTGACCCTTGAGTAGTATTTCTGCTGTTTCTGACAAATTCAGTTTACAGTTGTGGATATTTACCCTGGTGTGACTCCACTTTTTCTAAAAAGTTCTTCTGCACTAGGATTTCACCCCTGGTGTTTGCTCACTGCTCACAGGGAGGATAATCCAACCCCTACTAACATACGAACAAACCTGGCTTGGGTCCTGTGCTTCCAGCTGGATAACGTAACTTTTGGTAGTAAAGGGTAGTAAAGTACCAAAGAATGTAATCTTTGGTAGAAGATGCCTGATTCACGCCACTTGCAATTCCATGTTCTGGAATGGGTTTGAAGCCTTTCAGAAAACAGCTGGAGAATAGCTTTCTCCAGTGGACACAGCATCTAACCCCAGAAGACTCAAGTCCAAGTTGAGCCATCCAAATAGGAGAGAGTTTCTCTTCCCTCTTTGCTGCTTAGATTGGGGCACATCAGGAACGCAAATATCTTTTTAACTTTCTGGAAAAGCTCTAGTTGTGACCCCATTTCTATGTTGCCCTGAAAAATCCATTGATTGCTTGAAATCATGATAATCTGCATTCACTCTGTGTCCTCTGTGGTGGATAATTGGGACTGAACTCTGAAATGCATTTCTTGTTAGCCCTTTCATTTTAATGGAGGGCAGAGGCAGAAATGCTCCATGAGACTCCAGTTTTAACCCTGTAATTTAGAAAAGATTGTGTTTTTTCTACCATCTTATTCTCTTTGCAGTGATTGTCATGAAGCTGCGTTAATATTGTGCTGCTTCAGTTCTCATTGGTATGTGAATGAGGTGTCACAATTTCATTGCCTTGTGTACTGTGTTCCCATATCTATAGAAATATCTGCATTTTACATACATCTCAGAAAGAATAAAGATACAGGCATGGAATTCAAAGTATCTTACACTCTCCCAGCTTTCTGAAGTCTGTTCAGATGAAATTGTTGCCTCTGGCTTTTTGCTTAAACTCTTGTAATACAACCCGAAAACAAGAGCTGATTTGCAAAGAACCTGCTCAGCATTCTTATATTGTCAAATTTAAAGAAACAATGTAGTCGGATTACTGGTAGAAAAAATTCCAGTTCAATGTAGTTATCTTTATTTTAGATGAGACTGACATATTATACCTATGCTTTTATTGTTTAATAGAGATATGTAAGTATGCCTATGGCCCTCGTCACTATCATATGGATGTGCCTCCAAAGTACTTAATAGAAATTACAACAACAACCTCTTTTTCAGTGATGAACTGAAGCTCTGCAAATCATACTCTTTTCCTAGGTTCTTCTACAGGAAGGTCAGCAACCTTCATTTCCTTCTTACGCCTCCTTGCCTGCCCTCGGGAGTAGCCATCTCCTTTTTGGCTTTCATTACTCTAGCCAAGGTAAATAATAGAGAGACCTTGTTATTAATGTTCTCATTTAAAAATCTATTATGGTATTTAGAATGATGAAGTCTGACTCTAAGTCAAGGAAAGATTAATTACATGACGCTGGTGAAAACGGGATGTGACAGTCTTTGGACTGATATGACTAACCATCCCAATAAATCTGAGCTTGCACAATTGCCATAGTAAAGTGTGCGCCATGTGCCAGCATTCAAAATCTTCCTCTGTACTCATAAGCAGGTACCAGGATGTCACTTAATTATCTCTTTGAGGCAGGCACTATAGCAAGAGGAAAAGCATTTCTTAATATACCTTCCCAGGGAGAGGGATGCAAGGAACATCTCCATAAAAAAACCCGATACTGTTGACCCAACCTTCTCTTTTTCATTCTCTTCCTTTTCATTTTTGGTACCAAGAGGAAAATGTGGGAATGATACTGGCTTGCAATCCCGATTGCCAAGGAAGTTATGCCACTTTCTAGCCAGGTACTGCCCTTACTGTGCTGTCTCCTCATCTTTTAGCACCTGCTGCTCCAAAAGCTCTGTCTTAAGGGACTGTGGTTTTCTTGCACTGGGTTTTGGCCTTTAAAGACCTACATGGCCTAGGATCTGCCTTTGGAAAAAGTTGCCACTTCCTCCTTTAGCAGTCATTGATGGCCTGGTTTAAACCCACTGGAATTTATATGTATCTATATAGCTATAAATAAACTCTTGGTTTATGTAGTCTGTGAAGAGGTATCAGCTGGGTCAGCACACAGCAGCGTGTGGAGCAGCAACAGCAACTTTCATGCAGCTAATGCCAGGGGACTTCACCCCCAAACTCCTCTGGCAATCTGTCTAAAAATGACTGTTAAAAATCACTCCGCCTAAACTTCTTGCCCTTATTTAGCTGCCAGGTGAGACACAGACAACTTGTGTGGCTGAGCAGGCAGACACAGTGGGCACAAAGGACAACGTGCACAATGGACAGGGAGGAGGCATCTGGAGGAGGCTTCCACTGCCCGTGGAAGGGAAGCTTTCTTCACAGCCATCAGACCTGTTTGTGTGTGCGCTTCCTAGCGTGCTGCCCACCTCCCACACCACGTCCTCAGACTCCTCACTCTGCGAATGCTGACTTCTTTCCTTTCAGTTGTGCTGGATGTCAGATTAATTTGTGCACAGCCACAGTCTGACTCCAGGGGCAGAAACCTTCACCATGGGGACAGGAGCAAGCAGTTTGCATGCATTTATTTCTCTCCAAGAGGATGGCATAAAGGTAAAGCAAATCACCCCGAGCAAAAATGAAAATGAGCATTGGTTTTGTTTTAACAACCTCAGGCAACTCTAGCTCCAGGGCCATATCTTTGAGACCTGGTGCTCCCAGCTGTGCTGGGGGCCCTCTCCAGGCCCCCAAGCTCTGTAGTGCCAGCATTGCTCCAGTGTGGCCTCTAATCTGGTGCCCAGCACCAGCAATGCACTGAGGTGTGGATAAGTTTTGTTTTGCTCTATTAAATTTCCCTTATTGTAGCAAAAAGAAACTAACATAAACAAGGTGACTTGGAGGAAAATATCTATCTTTTTAAAATCTGAAGTGAGTCGCTGATCACAGTGGGGAAAGTTGCTGATACATATAAACCTCAAGTAACAGCTTCTGTTGGAAGATGTTTGTTGAGCCAGATCTCGAAAGCTGTGAAAGATAAAGAATTTCAGCAAATTACTTCTAAAATAATTGTGAATATACATGTGTTGGTAAATTAAGAATTCACTGAGTGAAGAATATCAATTCAGCAGCCATCCCCTTGCTTTCTTCTAGAAGTATTCTCTGTTTATGAATAGTTGTGCTGGTTGTGGCTGGGGTAGAGTTAATTTTCTCCATAGTAGCCAGTATGGGGCTCTGTTTTGGATTTGTGCTGGAAACAGTGTTGATAACACAGGGATGTTTTCGTTGCTGCTGAGCAGTGCTGACACAGAGTCAAGGCCTTTTCTGCCTCTCACCCCACCCCACCAGCGAGCAGGCTGGGGGTGCACAAGAAGCTGGGAGGGGACACAGCCAGGACAGCTGACCCCGACTGACCAGAGGGATATTCCACACTTTATGACGTCATGCTCAGCATATAAAGCTGGGGGAAGAAGGAGGAAGGGGGACACGTTCGGCGTGATGGCGCTGGTCTTCCCAAGTCACTGTTACACATGACGGAGCCCTGCTTTCCTGGAGATGGCTGAACACCTGCCTGCCCATGGGAAGAAGGGAATGAATTCCTTGTTTTGCTTTGCTTGCGTGTGCGGCTTTTGCTTTACCTGTTAAACTCAACCCACGAGTTTTCTCACTTTTACCCTTCCGATTCTCTCCCCCATCCCACCAGGGAGGAATGAGCGAGCGGCTTTGTGGTGCTTAGTTGCCGGCTGAGGTTAAACCACAATAGTATATGCACAAAATTAAAAACAAAGGAGAAATCTCAACTACATGGGAAACTTTGCCTTTGAATGACAGGGGTTTCACTTCAGGTTCCTCCTTTGAAGAATTTTCCATAGCTTTTTATCCAACTTGAACGTTATGAGAGCAGAAGGATATCAGCACCCGAAGGGAGGGAGGAGGGGAGGGAGATCCCTGCCCTGCGCAGTCCTAAAACTCATTTATTAGGTATCAGTTTTCTTGATTTATTGAGGTGCATTGACCTAAAAGTTTCACAGAATATTTATGTCTAAGAAGAGATGAACTTTCTAGTCATCACCAATGAATGAGGCAACATTAGGTGAGCATGATATTGCTCAGTGGTAACCAAACTAGATTTTAGGGATCTCTTGACAAAATTAGCTGGAAAGAACTGAATTTTCAAATAAAGTTTTTGAAGTAGTATATCAAAACCAGAAGTTTCTCTCACAATTTGGTTTTTTTTCAGGTCTTGCTTGGACTTTTTTTTGAGCAAATCCCAAATAAAGCAGTCGTGATTATACCATAGATATTCAGGGTGTCTGAATACTGCAGGGCTCCATGATGGCAGATGTCATCTCCCTTGGCCCCATCCTTTCCCTCTCCTTCCCAGGTCTGTCTGCATTTAGTCTAGGTTTACCACATTATATTTGTCTCTTTGTGCATCCCATTCCTACCTCACAGTAGATGTCTGGACAGGCAGTGGGAGAGGACTATGGCAGTCAAGAGAAGGATGAAGATTCAGGGAACCTTGCAGGACGTGCAGTGATGTACCACTTCCTGGCAGAGCTGATGCTCCAGTGCAATTGGGAACCAAGACCAAACTTGGCAGTGTAATTACAGCTAGATTTCAGGTTCAGCTTCAATGGCATCTGGACTGCACTCGTATCTTGGTACAAATTACAAAGCAAAAAGGAACATTCTGTCTTCTATTGACCCCCCAAAACCTGAAAATGTGCCTATATTCTTTAGCTCCATCTACTGGCACTTTGCACAAACTAGCCTTTATGTATGTACAAATGAAAGTATTCCTGTATGAAAATCAACAAATAGCTTCCTACAAATTGCCCGTCTGGTAGATATGATTATCTTACTTTTTAACAATAATGAATTATTATTATTTTTGTAATCTCTGTAGGGTGGGGTCTATCATTTCTCAGAGGATAAGACTACACTGGATGTGTTACTAGACTACAAATGAATAATTGTGTGTGTGTGGCAATATGCAGTTATCATTCCATGCAAGTATAATTGAAGCATCATAAAAAAAAACCCCATAATTAAGTCTTTAGCAATACCCAGGGGATGCAAGTTGTTTCTATTCCCATTTCAAAAATGAATGAACAAAATCTGACCAAAGAATTCTGGCTCCTATTTGCCGCCTCTGCTTGTTATACTTCATTCCCTCTTCACAAGTTGAAAGAGACCATTGGGTTGCTCTTTCCTGTGGGACATTTGGGAATAGTACTGGAGGTGACTTTCTTCTTGCTCTGCATTTCCACTGCAATAATATTAAGTTTCTTTAAAGTCTTTGCATAAAAATAGAGTAAAATTAATAATTTTTATGAGTAGGTAAAAGTGTAAGAAGATGTCTAAAGCTTAGATTTTTTTAATAAATTTTAAATAAGAGAAAATGTATATTTCATGCATGAAGCATTTTAAGATGTTCTTCTCTAGTATGCATTTTTCAAGGGCTAGCATTCAAAAAGAATGCTGGTTTGCATTCATCATTTACAGCAATTGTAGTTTTGTATCCAGACTCCTATGGAGATTTCTTTTTCTTCAACTGCTTCTGCCAGCTTTCATTTTTCATACTGCTCATATATCACTATTTAGTGTAATGGGAAAACTCTGAAGGAACAATCCTTAGTTTTAAAATAAATAAATAAAACATCCAAACCAAAATGGACTTGCCCCTATTCAGAAGGGATCATTATTTGAGAATATACTCATTTGTATAAATATACTTTTAATCAAACTTTTTCCATATGACTTCAGAAATAATTGCCTCCTTTAAAATAATAATGAAAAAGGAAACAAAACATAGCACCATAAGCAATCTCTTATTGTGGAGTGACCGCAAGACACCGAGTTCTGGCATAACTTTCCATAATCATTCTCTGATGGTTGCAATTTATTTATTCAGTTTTAAATGAAGGGGTTTAGCATTTCTCAAGTAAGACCAAAGTACGTAGGAAATATTTGTTGGATAAGAAGTAAAAAAGATTTGAAGGTGTTCCACACATTTTAAGCTAACATGATTTATACGTGTTTCTGTTTTTAATGTTGAGGGAAGTTGGATTCAATAAACCATTTGTTTTCCATGGGGAAATCCTGGTTACAGCAGTGCCTCAGTAATCCTACTTTCCGTACAATAAATGCACAGCTTGCCTGTAGGAAGTTGAGCAGAATGGCATTCTGGCCTAAGCAAAGTCAACAGCAAAACACTCACTGTCTTCGCAGGGGTCTTCATTTTAGGTGGAATGGTCAATATTTCCACATGGGCAGGGCACGCTGGCCTTGTGAGTCTGTAAGAGACTGATCCAAACCCCAGTGGAGACCATGGTATACCTCTCATTGATTTCAGTAGGCTTGGCCACCCCTAATTGGAGGTCAGCTAACATGCAGGGTCAACAGTTAAAAGGAAAAAAAATATTTATCTCACCACCTAACGAACAAAAGTGGCAGTGGCAGGTCCATGGGATAAGAGGAACGCTTGGGAGTCTGGGGTAGATCTGGAAGTCCAGACAGACGGTCGCAGGGGCTGCGAGGAGCACTGATGGAGGCAAGGTGAGCTTGAATCAGGAAAACATCAACATCTGAAGGGCAAAAGGGCTGGTGAGTGAAGCACGAGTAGGTGAAAGAAACTGTGTATACATATCTTTCCGTTTCAGTCAATTTTACTAATTAGTGGGTGGTTTTTTGCAGAGGAGTCACTATTGCGAGAGTGTATTAATATGGTAATAGCATTTTGCAGGAAATGTAGCTGGCTCTGATGCTGGGGGAAGGGAGACTGAAATGCCAATTCGCGCTTGAAGGTGAATGTAGCAGATTTACATCTTTGAATAAGATACCTCCAAAAAATGGTAAGCAGAGGGGTTTTTTCCCCCTTAGTCAATTTTGCATATCATTTGGCCAATGATGTGATATAATATGAAGGTAAAATCCCTAATTGTTTGTGGACTCAGGCTAAAAAGGTCACATTGCTCCGCACGTGTCCTGCTAGCGTAGAGCAGCCAAGCAGGCGAGCGAAGCCCTTCAGCAGCCAAGTGGGGCCATGGGGATGACAATCTCAAACAGAACAGGGCTTTTCTCAGGATTGGTAGTTATTTTATTTAAATACTGCAGGAAAATGAGAATTGCATGTGTAGCATGAGCTCTCTGCTAGCTAATTCCAAGTCCAAATTGACCTTTTTATAGCTTTCCCTTACTGTTTATCCAATTTTCTTTATCTTAGGTCTCCTGAGTGCTAGCATTACTGACACCTGCCAGCAAAGATACACTGGCAAAGGCACATGTTTGCCACTGATTTCTGCCCGTCAAGATCTGCTCCAGGTCACCTGTGCAGGCTGGTGACAGGAATATGGAATAACACACGCTGTTTTCCTCTTGCTCAAGGACAACCTTTTTTCCTCTCTGAGATTACCAACCCCCAACCCAGTACAATCAATATCAGGAAATACGCCGTAATCTCTCCATGAATATAAGCGCCCTTTGGGATGTGAGCTGGTCAATGCATTTTGATGTATTCCTAGAAGAGCGAAAGGTTTAGAACCAGAGTGCATTGTCTGGTTCCCAGCTCACAAGCAATTTCTGACATTTAAGGGGCACTTTATACACGCTAACCTACTTGACTCTTGGATCTGTGGAAAAATTGAAAGCTAGGTAAGTTTTAAAGAGATTTTTCTTATTTGCCCAGAGACCCAAGAGCTGAATAGTTTAGCTAAATCTAGAAAAGGCAGTGAATTAAAATAGGACAATTGTCTCTTTGCTGGGAAGACCTGTTTTTCTTTAACTGAACATGATACTTACTATCACTTTTTCATTTTAGTTTCCAAAATCAGCAAAAAAATACAGCTAGAATTGTCTCATTTTTCTCCTATAGCATTATTTGAGGTATAGAAGTAACTTTCATCTCTGCTTGCCATAGAACAAAACCTAGTTTTACAATGTTGTCCTAGAGGCGGCAGCAGAGTACATAAGAAACAAAAAAGCTCACACACAAATGGGCAAAGTTGTGTTTGGTTAGTGGTTAATCTATACAAAATCTAACTAAAGGGCTTTACTGGAATATAGTGCTAACATAAAACCCAAGAGGGAATATTGGCATAGCTTTGAAATAGGTAACAGGGTGGAAATAATACTAATGTTATTGCATGTTCTGGATCCGAGTGAAGTAATTTGACCTAAAAAATCGCCACTTGTTTGAGAGCACTCGCTGAAGCAAACTGTTTTCTATATCACAGATTTAGAGTAAACCTAAACTACATAGAGCTAAAGAATCATTTGAGTCAGCAAACTTTAAAACAACTGTGATGCACTGTGACACATCAATTGAAACGTACTTTCCAGTGCAACCATTTAGCAATTTATATAAATATCAAAGCTTTTGGTTTTTACTGTCAGTCTTTGTTTCTGAATGAGAAATTTATAAAAAACATATGTTTCTAACTGCCACTGAGTGCGTGTTCAGAAGGATGTGGCCACTGAACTATATCAAACTTTCCTCACTGCAATCATTTGATGAACCCACTAAGAAGATTCTTCTGTTAATAATGTCTCTTTTCAGTAATAACCAAAAGTTATTACTGTAATTGGCAAAAGTGCTATTGTATTGAGATGGGAGGAACAAAGCCTTAAAGCATGGTCCCATTGAAGTCATGGGCAATTTGTTACTGGCTTCAGTGGGACCAGGATTTTGCCAAAAATATCAAATGCTTTCTGAAGTCTTTCCATGAATTAGTCTGCAATTAAAAATAAATCATCTTGTGTAAGTAAGTTGTGTACAGAACCCACACTGCCATAAACTTCAGATCTGACTCCAGGTTCTCCAGCTTCTGGGACTGCTCAGCTGCAGGATTTTTGTTTCTTTTCTTCTGATGCCTAGCTGAGGTGTTAACATGACAAAATTATCATGTCATTTCCAATGTTTATATTCGAAGCCTGGGTGTGAGTGTCAGTTTATCTGACCATTTGTGTTACAGCAGCACCCAGAAGCCTCCAGCCACAGTGAGAACGTCCTTACAGAGGGCACGTTGGCTTCGTCTGCTCTGCTTGAAAATAAGGTCCCCTGAGCTCAGCCGACCACCCTTAGGCGTGCCCACGGTGTATCTGCTGGTGGGACATGCTCAGGTATGGAGGTCTGTGTTTGCAGACTGGTGCCTGAAAGCTGCACTGGAGACCAAGTCCGTACACTGTGTGCCAGGTTGTCCTCAGCAGTGGGTGTAGACTTCACTGCTGCACCTCCGATGCAGGGTAGCCCACAGGGGCTGACCCCAAGGGTTTATCGGGTAAGTAAACGGATGCACAAAGGTTTGGGAAAAGGGAGAGGCTCGAGCTGACTCAGGCCCTACTGACTCCGTGGCCTTGGCTGCGTGAAGGGCGTCACAGGCTTTTTCAGGGAGTTACTTTCCTAGCATCAGAGAGGGCAATTAAGCCTTTTTCATCTAGTACAAAAGTTTTAGGAAACCTTGTTTTACTACTGTTCTTTATGTCTGGGGAAGTTTTACCGGTTTATAAAATGACCTGAGATGAAGCTGTGTACACTGAAATGTTCTCATTAAAATGCCTTGGCTTCTCCTACAGTTGATGCAGAAGGGAGCATCTAGCTGCATCGCTAAATCCTGCAGGCTTTATTTTGGCCAGAGCTCTGCCTTGATAAGAAGGGAGGGTAGGGGCAGTTGGTTCTGGTGCAATCCTCTGCTATTCTCTGTGCTATGGAACAGCAATATTCCTCTGTGTTCACATAGACTGGCGTACTAAGGGGCAATGGGTGCTTGTGCAGTGTCACGTATGTGCTGTTTGTATACAACAAAGTATGCTAGTGATGATCCCTCCTGATGAACAGAAGTTCCTGGGAATTTGTAAACATATACCCATACGTATGTTTTCTGAATGCAAACTTTATTTGGGGTAAAAATGTCTATGAACAACTTATAAAAGGATAGTTTATATGCATTTAACACCTAATCTTTACCCACAGATCCCTGGAAAGCAAGCCTCTGCAATATACAAGAAAACCTCTCTAATAATTCACATATAGCATTTTTCTTTGTTTTCAAGACTGCTTAGCTAACCTGTACAAAAATATCTGCAGCCCCTCCTTCTCCAGAAAGCTCCAGCTGATGAGCCAAGCTCTCAACATTTCATTCCTGTGTAGATAGTTTGCTAAATTTTTTCCCAAGGCTTTATGGTTTTCAACAATATATCTTTCATCACTGTATTGCCAAAAAGAAGTGGCTGCCTTGAAGCCTCCCTTAGGATTTGGACTGGATATCGAGGATTAGTTTATAACTGGTAACTTATGAACTGCATAGTGTTCTACAAACAACTTATTTTTCTTAATGTAATGGTGAAACTATGAAACCCCATCCTGAGAACTTATTTCTGAAAGGATATTTGAATGAAGCTTTAAACTATACTTTATATTCCTATATCAAAACTGGTACTTTTTAAAGGAGCACATTTTTGCCTTCATACAATAAGCATTAATTGACCACAAATCTTGAAAATATTCATCTCTGGTTGAATTTGTATGTATTTGTTTTGGATTTGGGGGGGTTGTTTTTTAGGTTTTTTTAAATCTCTAAGAATGTCTGAGTTTTGAGTTTGGCTTTTGTGCAGCTGGGATCTGACAATATAACACAAGAAACCCATTATTTGTAGGAATGGAATCACAGCAGGTATTGGCAGAATATAGCAATGGCAAACTTCTGAAGAATATTCCTTGCTTTTACCTGTATTGGTGCAAGTCATATGTGTTGGTAATAAGGGCAAGGAAAAAAATAACAAGTAAGCACAGATTTTTTTATTTGAGCACATCTGTTTTATTTCAGTTCAGTGTGATGGCTGGAGGGAGAAAGGGATTTCTTCAGAAGGCATGTGTTTAGTTCCAATTCTTGGTAAACTTAAAACAGAAAAGGACATCTAATTTTTTTAATGGATTTCCTCCAAGTTGGTTATAACAGAAGTATATCCATTTTTTTTCTACTGCCCATGGTTCTCTCAGTCCAGTGGAAATACTTCTAGATAGAAGGTTTTCCTGTAATTGCTTTATGTAGAATAGATTCAGAGTAATCACCCCTTTGTTTGCATTGCAATTGCATCTGGAAACTCCTTTCAAGACCAGGGACCACACTGGGAAGCCTTGCAGGAGCAATAACAGAAAGCCAGTCACCACCCCAAAGTCCTTACAGCTATCTAGATGAAACCGGGAAAGAGGGAAAGAAGAAAATGGATTTGCTAAGAAGAAAAGTGATTTGCCCAAGGACACATTTTAAACTAGTGGTGCCGCAGGATATAGTTGGAGTTTATTACCTTCTCAATATTTTACTAAAGTGCATATACGGCTGGAAAATTGTAACTTATTTAGCAGATGTGTGTTTAGTCATGTTATGAAAAACTTGATTTTTCCTCCTAGTATAGACAGGAGCATGTGAACTAGATTACATTTTTGGCATTAGACTGAATTATTTGTTAACTTTTATTATGATGATTATAATCATTTATTAAATCACATATTGTTAAAAGTTCGGGGGAAGGAGCTGGGGGAGGAGCACTCTTAACATGCTCCATTATTGTGTTTGTGTCTAAACTTCCTTGGCCGGGCAAAGCCAGAAGCAGCATAGCAGTTAAGGTGGACCCTTGCTCCTGTCCCAGCTTGACAATCAAGATTGAGGCTTTATTAGACCAGATACTGTACAATCCCTGTGTAGGAGTGTCTCTCCATGCTGAAGAACTTCAGTTTTAAAGGACTTGATGGATAAGATTGATTAATACTACTAAATGGAAGGAAATGAGGAAGGAAAACAGTTTTTTTTCTGTGACACTTAGGTCTGACCTGTCTCATTTCCCATTAATGTAAATTTCTGTTTCCATTTAAATCTTAGGAAGCAGAGTCAGGCCAAAGTTGAGTGCTTCTGAAAATCACTCCCTTAGCAACTTGCTGAAGGTCAGTGGTGGGTGTTTGTGGCAGAAATGGGAGTAAATACTAGTCCGTTGTCTTAACCACAAGACCATGCTTCCTCTCCTAATCCCAGGTTGATTTTAGAGGGTGTAGCTCATGAAAAAAAGTCCAAATTTTAAAATATTAAACTTGGCACCGATAATAAGGAAATGATTAAGAGTCAACCAAGGAAAGGCACAACCACACTGACAGAGACAGTCTTCAGAGTAGAACCACATTTTCATCTAAACAGGTTTTATTGCAGCTCTCCTGATGCATACATTTCACTGCATTCTGCTTTTCTGTTTTGGCAGGCACCAGAGAAGGCCTGATCCCGTTCCTGAGGAAATCAATGGGAGTTTGATTGGAGCCATAGAAAGCCATGAAGGGAATTTCAAGAGAGAAAAGGGTGGAGCCAGACATTCAAAAATAGCTTTTGAAATATGTGTCACTGACCTTTCTTATGGCTTGCAAATGCAGTCTGATTGCCCTAAGTGAAGTTTCTTTATGGGGAAGGCATGAAACTTGGACCAGATACAGTAATGCTCAGAAGAAAACAGTGAACTTGCTTGGGAGCATGAGTGTGAGCTGAGCCATGAAAAGGAGCTTGGATTCAGCTCTCACCTGCGTCTGGATTTCTCCCCATTCACAGAAGCAAACATGGAATGGGATAAGAAAGGGACCAGGCTGGGGAGCCAATCCACCACTTAACCCTGCAAGGTAGTTTGGAAACTCAATTAACCAAAGGAAAACAGTGACTCAGGTGTTGGGCTGAGTGATCTGAGTGCAAGCTCTTATCACTGTGGTCATCTTAGCATGAGGTCTCTGAGTCAAGGAGAAAGAAATCAACCAACTGCCTGGTCTTTCATTCCTGTTCAAAGAAGAAAACTTCATGAAGTTTGACTGAATTGACTGTCCAGTCAGGGGTTGACTATGGCTCAGGGACATAGGGTAACCCTTGAGGTCAATACCTCTGAAGACTTGAAGACAAGGGTACAGTCATGTTGAGCAGATCTTGTACTGTACCTGAGACTGGAGTAAAGCCCTTTCATCAGAAAACCTGCAAAAAAGAGGCAGTCAGCAGCTTAAGATTTCTCTTTTGGACCCATACGCAAGAATCATAGTAGGTTCCTGCAGCTGCTCCTGATCCTTGGATTCCTGGCTTGTAACATGTGCTGTCTTTGGTAACAGTGTTCAAGATTATCATTCTGCTGTAGGTATGACAAAAGTCCTCCTGGGAGGTTAAAAAACCCAAGCACTGTAATCTGGTGGTCACTCTGGTTCTTGGTGGCATCCTCTGACTTTTCTCCAGAGTGAAAATAAATGGGGCGGGGAGAATATTTTATGATCCAGTTCTGTGGTGCAACAGCTGCACAACAGCTCCCTGGAAAACTCTATCCAGCAACAAACACAGCAACCTCCAGGTCATGTGCCAGGGAACTCAGTTTACATCTCCTCTACTATGTGGAAATAGTTTCCTTTGTCTCTCAGATGTCAGAGCACAGAGTGGATGACAGGTAATTAAAGAAGATTGTCCACATGTTTGTTTTTATGGGTTCATCTCGTTGTCTCAGTTCACAGAGTGGCAGAAATAAAGCCTTTAAAAGTATGCTCAGTGCTGTGGATCATAAGGGTAGTCTTACCAGCTAAAGCCACAGCGATATGTTCATAAACAGGATTATGTTATCATTTTCCAGCTGCTTCCACCCTATTCCCCTCCCCACCCCAACTGAATCTTCAGTGTCAATTTAGGCAGAAAACCCCCACATTTCTAAAATGTTAATGACACTTCTTTGAAAAGGCCTCAGGTGTCATCTTCAGGTGTTAACCTAGGTCTTGATGGACTCAAGCCTGCATTTCTACTGACACCAATGAAATTCCCTGCACAGATGAGGAATGTGGGTGAACAGAAAAGCTGGCAGGAAACTCTCCATCATAACTTTTCCAACACAGAGGAGGGTATTTCAAAAACAACTTTGTTGTTGTTATTGTGGAGAATGCTTGCCTCAAATATTCCTTCTTTTCTCTTTTAAATGGAAGAACAAAAAACCTTTCAGAAAAATGCTGAAACTTTACCGCCTTTAGCATATTTTGGTCCAGAAACATATTGGATTTTTTTTTTAAAATCTAATTCCAGCCTACTTTGAAGATGTGAACTTAAATGTTGGATAAGGTTGATAATAAAACCACTCCAAATTAGTGCTGTGATAATTACCAGCTGCTGCAAAAATCAAGTGTCCATATACAATCACGTAAGAGTCCTTCTCCCAGATACAAAGGGGAAAGTGTGTCCCTGAGATAAATTTATCCTTGATGCTGTACAGGGATATTCAGAGGTATTGTATAGGTAGTTATTATAAGAATGTTCTGGGCCATGGCAATAATTATGTTTAAACACTTTCTGAATGTTAATTATGCAACAATGTCAGAAGCTTTTCAGACACAGATTTTTTTCAACATAATATTCCCTTTATTTTGAAATCATAAACTCTTAATAGTCAAAGTGTTGGGTTTTGTGGGTTTTTTTTTCCCTTTGTCCTAAGCAGATGTTTTCTCTCCTCACTCTTCCTTCCTCTGCTCTTTCCTCATTGGAAGGAATGATGAGTGTGTGCCAAAAGAAAATTGAAAACCATGTGAAAAACACAGAAAAATTATTTTGTTATGGAAAAATAAGTTAATGAAGAACTGTTCTGTTTTGAAACTACTGGACCAAATTTAATTTCCAAATTTACTTAAGAGTATACCAGATTCTGACCCATTACACTAGCTTCTCAACATTTTTGTGTGATTATTTTATGAGATAGGAATTCAAAATAGTTAGAAGGACAAATTTTAATGCTGAGAAGAAGGCAGATCTCTTCCACAGCTGCCTCCAGGTCTTGCCTTTCACTTCTGGAGGTAAATGCTTTTCTGTACCTCATGGCAGAGGCAGTGTACAAAGTAAGGAGGAGCCCTGGATGCAGGTAGATAGTGATCCATATGATATTTTTTGTGAAGTGGTCCTTTAGTTGCCATCCTTGCTGAAAGATGATGGTTTCCTTAAATCCGTAGCTCCAAACTTGCGGTTTCTGCCTACCTCACGTTCTCTCAGAACTCTTTGCTCAGCAGACACAACCACTGCCTCCAAGGGGGCTGCAGGATTTGACCATATGATTTGATTAGAGCCTTAATGAATAGCAGTGAAAGAAAAGCAGCACCCAATCAATAATCTGGGGTGTGCAAACATTTATCAGAAAGAACCCAGAATGCTTTGCATTTATTCCTCCACTTACTGCTTCTGACAGTTACATCTGCATCCATCCATTTTCTTCAGTCTAAGTGAGAATCATTAGACACATAAGACATTTATTTATGTAAAAAGGAAACCTCTATGGCTACCTAGCTTAAGCTGAGTATCATTTTAAATCATTTATCATTATTTGTCCTGGACCTAGGTTAACACTTTTCCTTTCTTCCTTCTCCATAATTTGAGTGGTTCTACCTTCCAGGCTAGCATGTACCTGCTCTTATTAAATAGCATATCATATTTGCTTCCATTAAGCATGTGTGTGTGAATATCTTCATAAAACGTACAGAGAGCACTAACTACTCAGACCTGTGAGACAAAAATCAAGACAACATCTGAGAAAAGATGTTGGCGTTTTTTTTTTCCTACAGAGCCTGCTGTGGTTGCTATTTCAGCTGTTCATTAAAGTTATATTACTTCCTTTATCTCTCGTGCTCATGGAATACAAGCACTTCCATAATGAGCTTAAATTACCACGAGCTAAGAATAGCAAACTCGATTTCAGTTCTTGGGAGGCTGAAGCTGTGGTGGTGCATGGGTAATCAAGCAATATTAGCTGTATAATGGTGCTAGGATCCCAGGGCAGGGCTGCTGGAATGTTTATGGCAGGAAAGCACAGTAAATATCTGTTTTCTGGGCTTTCTGGGTTTCTTTCCCCCCTCACCGCTCCTGTCTGCTTATACATTTTGAAATAAATGCTGTTGCTCACTCTGTATTAATATCCTATATATGTGGTTGGCCAGCCATGTCTGTCTTTGGAGAGTAGAGCCCCCTGTGTTCTCATTTATACAGCTAAGCTACGGAGAAGTCTTGGTCACCTGAGTTATCAGTATTAGAAAAGCACAGGGTGAATTCAATGCAAATGGCACAACTTAGACTGAAGAGGCTGTGTGCAAGAAAGACCTCTATTTCCAGGTGTTTTGGATGCTGTGGATTTCATTCAATTAAATAGCAAGTGGGAGTAAAACTCTTCCTTGCACACCTGCTCATTAGCAAAGCACAAGTGGGGGTACCTTGTCCAGAAGGATCAAACTTACTCTCTTGTTAATTTAACAGACATAAGCGGCTTCTGCTCCAGGATGTCTATCCCTTTGGACACACAAAACCCTGGAGGCTGATGCTGCCAAAAGTATGCACAGGGAATGGTGGTGGGTCCACATGTCTCATCTGTATTAACAAATTGCCACTGATTTTCGTTTACTGCAATGACCACACTGCGGACAGCATCAGCTCAGGGCTCTGCCTGATGGACTCTGCTGAATTTAGCTGTGATGGCTCCAGAGCCAATAACCTCCCAGGCAGCTTGCCCTGCTCCAAGAGCACCAGCAGGCACAGGTTAAATCCACCAGAAACGTAATGACTCGGGAGCCAAAAGACAAGATTTAACAAGAGGTATCCTGAAACTCACCTGGATTGGGAAGAAACCCACTTTATCATGGCAGTATCACAGAGCCTTTGGATAGTTTTCCCATTTGACTGTAATATGTTGGCTTTGCCCCAACTTTCCACCCACTTTCAATCTCTTTCTATAAATTCTCTTTCTAAATATTAAAAAAACTCAATCACCATAGCTTGTAAGGGTTCTCTTTAGCATACTACATACTAACAAAAAGCTGCTCCACCAGAACAATTCTCCACCATCTTGTAGGTCCTATGTTTCCTTCGCTATATATTTTGGCTCAGAGATTCATTTCTGATTGTATCTCATGTTCAGAAAATAACATACACTTTTTTGACAAGATACTATCCTCAGTTGGAGAATCTAAGTTGATGCAGAGAGGCATCTCAGAGTGTCTCACAAGACATTTGTGATAGAGCACAGACCCACCTGAGGCCTCTCATGCCCTGGGTTAATCAGAGGATCATCTTTTCCTTCTGGGGGAAGGTACCTCTTGAAAGCACCACAGGTGGGAAAAGCTAACCCTCTGTTTAACCTACAGGTGCCACTTCTGCCACCTTCTTATGTAAAGCACTTTTCTTCTGCAAGTTGTCCTGCTAATACCAGGGAGAGCAGATAGACCAAGGCTCTACCTAAGGGCAGTAAAGTTAGTGGACTTTGGCCTTTAATGAGCAGAAGGTGCAGTTCAATTGTAGTTCATTAGCAGATATCATTAGCTTATATCTCCAGGGGTCATTGGCAGATATCATTAGTAGGGGATCATTAACAGGTTTAAGCTAGAGCCCCTTCTGCAGTGTGGAGAAGGTGAGAGCAGATGATGCTTTATTAGTGGCTAATTCAGATGAGGCTCTGTCTCTGCCAGGGGCTGTCAGAGCTCAGTCGTGATAATCCAAGAGGGAGTCCTGGTATTTCTGATTATGAAAGATCTCGGTGAATGAAAGGAGGCCTCCTTACTTTTAGCACTTCACTCACATAACTTTAAAACGTAATTATGTGAGCAGCTTGAGAATACTAAGGCGGCCATCGGTCTGACCAGTGGATGGATGGGTCTAGCAGGGTACTGACCTGCATATGAGGTGAGGATTTATTTGGGAGGTGGCATCTGGCATAAGCTACTAGACTGGTATTTATGATTTATGGCCTTTCCTCTCCCATGGTCCATGGCTGCTGGTACTGCTGTGGCCCCTTGCCTCAATGAACCTCTAAGAGATTCAGTGGCCCTGGTTGCGCAGATCTGGTCAGAGAGAGGATGATGCAGGAGATGCTATTGAGGACTGCAGAGGTGATCCTCTAGGTTTTTGGGAGGTGGCTTGTCAGGCTGGTGGGACCTGTGCAGGGGCTATGGGGTACAGGGAATGGTTTTAGGATGATCTGGATTGTATTTCTCTTGAAGAGTAAATGCTCCCTTGGGTTTGGGTCAGCATGATATCTACTGGGTGGCTTTGATGTGGAAAAACACCTGCTTTTTCTAATTAACCTCCATTTGTTAACGAACTGCCAAATAGCCAGCGTATCTGGGTAGTCTCCTGGCAACCTTGAAGTTATTCACCTGATTTCTTTTGCTTTTGCCTGGGACTGTCTACTCCCACCTCTCCCTGGGGCTCAAGTGTGCATGGGAGGGATGTGTCCTGTTCTCATGTCTCATTGAGCCCCACTCCTGTCCTCCTGTAAATCCTTAGCAATCGCATTAGGTCATTGACAGTTTTCCTTAGGAAATTAGTAACTTGTGTCCATGGCAATGATGATCAGTTTGGTCAGTTCTGAAAAGCATCTGTGTTTCAGGCAGGCTGTTTTCCCATTGGAAGCTGCTAATTTGCTGAAGGTTAAATTCATCTGTGGCTTCAGGATCTAAATTAAAAAGGAAATGCTGAAAGTGAGCATTTCACTATGGATAAATGTTTAGCAACAGAAATGCTCCACTTTTCTGTATGAAATGACTGTTTTCACTCTGGTATTTGATCACTAGTAAGAGTGAAAGGTATAAATGAAAACCCTGCTTAACCTAAAAGAGCTATGTGCATATGATGTAATTTACTTTTGAAATTTGACATTTATTCTGGTTCTCTTTGTTTTGTTTTTTTCTCCCACCTCAAAGCAGAAGAAATATCAAATTCACATCCTCAAAATGAAAAATGTAGTATGTCATCTTCCTTTGCGTAGCAACTTGTAGAAGAAAGTAAATGGTCAGTGGTGGTGGTGTAAAACAGCTCTGATGCTGTACCTTGTATATCTGATTGCAAATGTTTGGTAGATTTGCCTCTACTTAAGTACAGCTAATAGCTCTGTTAATGCCTGTCATGGAGATTTACATAAGTGCAATAAGCAGCTCACATGTTGAGTAATATCTCCTGAACTTTTTGAAGGAAGATTGGCAATTTTATAGTTATCATGGCTCAATAAGGATGTAAGAATCACCCAAGGCATATCAGGAAGATGGTATAAGTTAACACGTCATATCTAAATAAATACCAGTTACAGGATATTAATCCTTGTACATGTCTGAGATATTTCTAGTTAAGCACAGGAACGCTTCCTACTTCTGTAGCATGTGGGTGTTTCACCTGTATTTCAGAGGAAGATGAATGATTTCCAGTGTGCTCCCCTTCCCCCAGCAAAATAGGCTACTTTATTGAATGAAACATTGATATGATGAAATTTTGTTTATAAATTTTTTTAAAGGAAAACTTTGAAAATGAAAGCAAATGTTCTTTTAGCATTTATGTTCATAAGTTGGAAACAAACTGAAAGAGCACTTTTAAAACAGAGATCCTGAAGTCTTATAATCTCTTTCCAGAAAAGTGCAAGATTCCTCCTTCTCCCCAAATGTAGAAATTCTTCACAAGCCTTAGTCTTCAGCCAGCTCCAGTGTTTAACATACCACGCGACAACTACCCATAATTTTGGTATTTGATGAGTAGTACTACTAGTTTCCTTTTCAGAGAATTTGCCCACGTTTATACACAGTATCTGCAGCACTGAACTTGGGCCTCCCAAATCAGTCGTACACTTTCTTTTATTTTTTTTAAAGGAACACAGAAAACTTGAGACTCATCTCACCTAGTTAACTGACAAAAATATGACCATCCTGTCTGAGTCAGTTTTTTTTTGCTCAGCTCCCACAGAGAACACAGAAGTGGTGATCAGTTGTCTCTCAACACCATTTGTTTTCTGTTACCTACAAAGGGTATTTAGAAGAAATGCCCAAATTTTAGGTTATTACAGGTAGATGAGATGAATAATTAATTAGAATAGAGGTGAAGGAGGGTGATCTCAGGCTGACTGAGCCTGCCAATTGATTTCTAAAGCAAAGAAAACCATTTGTGAATGTTACTGAAGTCTCCTAGCCTCTGGGCTATTCGTTGTTTCCAACAATTTCCTTAATCAATGCTTCACTCAGAAGCAAAACCTTCAAAACCTCTAATTATGTATTTTTTGTATCTTTTGTATCTGATAGCTGCTTAAAGCAGTGCAATTTAAATTGTTTCCTTCTACTTTGATTTTTTTTTTTAAATGTCAAACAAATAATTGTATGCAGTTAGATCATACACAGAGTTCACTGGTTTCTACTTCCTTCATTTAGAGATCTCCCTTCATAGGGGTGCAGAGAGAAATGAATGTGGTAGACCTTTTCAAATGATTTCTAAATTAAATACAGTAAATTCCTCTGTAATATGACTCGTGAGACCTGAAGATCAAAGCCTTACAAGAGATTTATCAAAAACAAATAATTTTTACATAGAATATATGGTAACATCAGGTAATGTCATGTTGTTGTTCCACTTATCATGTGAAAGTGATGAAGAGTGGCGCTGCTTTATTTTCTGGATCCTTCACTAGTTTAAGAGGAAAAGATGGCATCAGGAATCAATTTGTTCTTTTTTTGAAGTTCGCCTTATACTTTCAGTGCTCTTTCTCTCTAAGAGCCCCATATGGCCGGCTATTCCCCGCTTATGAGCGTACACGCACTTCTGTTCTGAATGCCGAAATCCAAGTCCTCTGCAGTATAAATCTGTGAAAACTCAATGAAGTGTGAATCTGATCACTCTGATTAGTGCTGATTAGTTGCAAGCTGGAGTGTGAATGAACAGTCTGACATGTACAGCATTTTGTTATATGTGGCTAAAGAAATTGCATTTGCATGGTGAAGTATTTATGGTCATATTTGTGACTTGCTTCATTCACATCTGGTCCATGGTTGCCCTTTGGGAATGGCAGGAGAGAGAACAGGAGAGAAATGTGAAATGGGTCAGCAGAAACCCAAGAACAAAGACAAGATATTTCCTTCCCCTGCAACCCCCAATCTGAATAAGAGAGTTTGCGGCCACAGGGGACACGAGACCATAGTGGCAAAAATATATATACTGCAAGTGAGTTTACGTTTCAGTTTATTCTTTTCTGTGCCTCTTCTGCCATAAAGCCATCCCTATGACAGGTTTTCAGGACCTCAAGGAGATGATGACTGACTGGGAAGATGAAAATCTTTAATATTTTGTGTGTGTGTGTCTTTCTCCTCTGATTCCTCTGCTGCTTCTCTTTTCCCTTGAATCCTGTTAGACCAAAAAACTACTTAGGAAGAATAACACGAAAAATAAGTTGGATGGAAAGTTGTAGACATAATTATTACCTTTGTGTTGAAATAATGCCTAATGATGCTAGTGCACTATTAATTTCATAGAGAAATTTTCTGCTTAGGTATATATTTTCAATCAATCTTAAATTTTTTTTAAGCCCACATAAGAATCTAATCTTTGACCAGTATCAATTAGTAGGTATGAAAATACTGCAAGAACCACCTGTGGCCCAACATAGACATTTACTAGATGTAGTCTGCCTGGAAGAGTGTGTCGTATGTGTGTATATAAGTACTACCTTCCTTTTAGTCTGTTTTTGTATTTCACTATAGCCTCTACTCAGGACAGAGATGCTCTGAGGTAAAAATCAGCTCTTCTGAAGACCAGCTCTGGGTATCTACAAAGGAGGCAGATGTTTGGGGTAGCAGGCAGCTAGAGGAGTCGTGGGGAAAGAAAGCAATGAAATGCGTCTTCTTCCTACAGCATCTCTTGGGAGCGCAGGGTGTGCCAGGATGGAGGGAGCTGGAGAGGAGGGGAGGGACGCAGCAAGGGGCTGCTGTTTCATGGCGGGGTCCCTCACCCCCGCTCTCCTGGTGCTCTGACTCCAAGGGCTGGCAAGAGTTGGTGGCTGATTCTCCTTCCCTCCACACCCTGCTCTAAGCCAGTCTCTGCTTTTTAAAAACTCTTTTTTCCTGATGCAGGACCAGCCTGGCTCTGCCATGACCTCAGCTGTGACCCTACCATGTCCCTTGTGGTGTGGCAACACGCTGAGAAGCCAGCATGGATATTTGTCTTTTTTTTAAGGAAGGAACCACAGATATGGTCTGCACAACTAAATAACGTCTTATGGTTGGAGGTGGACTAAGATTCTTTGTTGTTTGTACAGAGTCATCCTCATGTTGAAACTTGTAATTTAAACTGAGTCACAAAGCAACAATATCTGCATTGAAAGGAAGAGGTGAGGGTAAAGGAACAGTAAATTAATTTCGGCAAATGCATATCTCAGACAGTTTACAGTGTTCAAAGGCTTACTGATAAGTTTAGCTATCCCCAAACTCAGCTTGTCCTAGTTGTTTTTTTAATTTATTAATTTATTTTGCCAAAATGTAGTTTTGTTCCATATCCTGTTTTTACTGTAAACAACCCCCACATGCTTGATCTCCCTTATGATATGAAATTCAATATTTCAGATTTCTAGTCAAGACTGTCATCAAATTAAACACGATATTGAGATATTCATGCTATGGAGTTCACTGATGTAGATCAGTGAAGGAAACACACAGGTCACAGGAGCTATTGGAGAATACAGAGGTGGCCACTGTTATTGCGGTGGAAAAGCACATAGTAGAGCAAATCTGAGTGATACTTGTGTTGTGGTCATCTGTGGGCAAGGAAGGTGTGTGAGATCAGCAAGGCTCACCTGTTTCACACATGGTGACTACCAAATGCTCCAGCCACTGGAGCAGGTGGCTTTA
>NW_008825100.1:709148-722988 GCF_000699105.1 Pygoscelis adeliae
TGAAAAACTTGTTTCTTCACTGAAAACATCTTAACTAACTATAAACTTGCTTTTATACAATTCCTAACTTCTTGGTATGGACAATAAGACCAATGATGAGGCTCAGTTGTTGACTATAAGGGACCTAATATCTTGGCATTTGATTTCCGTTAATTATGGTTTTTCTCATCTGTTAACCTTGTTTTATTTTAAGGGACAACCTGGTTGTATATCAGAACTAATAACCATGTAACTCATAAGTAGATAATGGACAAATCTAACTCATATCAATATTATTGCTATTATTTCTTTGTTCTACAGAAGGACAAGAAACACAAAGCATGCTTGTGTTTTCTTATAAGAGCTCCATTTTCTGTTCTGAAAGGCTGTAACCTAAATGGTGGTCATGAAAAAGAAGGGGAAAAGGATCAGATGTAACCACAAAAAATGATAATGTGATGAAATCAACTCTGAAAGTCATCTTCTGCTAGTTAATTCTGCATTTGGGACTGCCAGGTGTGCAAGATGAGTCATATAATTTCAGGAATGTTTCGCTTTTTAGGACAAATTGTTATCTCATATCCAAGTCTGAGCTGATCAAGACCTGAGGTTAAGCATTAACACTTACTCACTTTTCTCTTGGTAACATTTTCATATGAAATGATTGGGCTGGGGGGGCAGGAGGGAGGTTTCCTTGTCTTTTGCTGTGAAATAGCAGTTTGTTGGAACTGAACTTTTCTGCAGAGAACTTCTAAGGTCACAAAAGGAACTTTTTGCTCAGAAGGAATTTACTTGCCCCTCATTCCCATTACAAAATAATTGGTGGCCAATTGGTTCAGATGAGACATAGCTGTGCCTGCCTCAGGTGCCTATTCTGAATAGGGCAAAGCCTGGGCTTAAACTCTGAGTTATGCAAGTGTCCAAAAGCCATTTGGGCTAATTGATATTGAATTATGTATGCAAAACAGATTTCCTACCAGACAAGTCTTCAGATATTCTAAACTCTTCTAGTTGGCTTTGGAAAACCTCATCGCTTTCAGCAAAATGGACTTCTGAGTTTCCAGCAATCTGTTCTTTCTATTCTATGTCTGTACGAAGTGCAGATGTGTACTTCAGAAATTCATTGCTGCTGGAAAAGATTTCCCTTAGGGGTTCAGCTCAGATTCAGTAGTAAAGGCGAGCTCCTAAGAGCTCCTTCCTTGAAAGCTACTTTTAGCTATTCATTGTAGGTGTCATCATTAGAGACTATTTATAATATTCATTTTGTTCTGCTTTCTTATACTGATATCTTAACCTTGCAAAATCCAGCTTCTAGATCACATGACATGAACTATCAGATTACACAAACCATTAAACAATGTCTTATCTTTCAGTGCCTCTTTTCCCATTGTTCTTAGTACACGTCTTAATTCATATGCGCTGTATTTTTTTATGTGGCTTGAAATGTTTCCATTAGTTAAAGAAGTCAGCTGAAACATGTTTGTATCTGCCCATTTTCTGACAATAAGGTCAGTATTTGTTTCTTTTCCTGGTGTAAATTGGTTGGTCTTCAGAAAAGCAACAAAACCTTTTGATGATTTTTAAAAAAGAAAAAAGTATATGAACAATAATACTATTCTCACGCTGTTGCTACACAAAATATTCTCATTTTCAGCTTTCTCCCATCTCGCAGCATGAGCAAAACTGTCTCTTCTCTCAGTATATGTACTCATACATATCGTCTCTAACCAGTATCTGTAGATGAGATTCTTAGAGGGAAACCTTTAAATTGCTTTTTCAAACAATTGCACTTTGCTGCTCAAAAAGCTTCTAAATGAGGGCTAGCACCTTCTAGGGTGCGTAGGCTATTTCTGCTCTTTGTACAGTATGAGGTACTTTGCGTGAAAGGTTAACACAAAGATGTCTTTAAATTGTACTCTATTCTCAGAATTTACTTTGCAAATTTTCTTCATCTAGGCAGTTATTCTCTATTTCCTCTCTGATGGACCTGGTTTAAAAAAAAAAAAACAAACCAACAAAAAACTACTACTGCTTCAACCATCTTTACTTTCATTTCAAATCCTAATGAAAGTATAAACAGTGAAATGTTTAAATAGTTGAAAGCAAGATATTATTTTTGAAATTTTATTTATATATCTCAAATAGAAATTGTATCTGGAATTGTATTTCTGGAGGAGATAGATACTCCTGCATGAACCATTATGTAAACTTGGAACTGGGGGCTCAGCGCAACCTCATGCAACCCAGGAAACAATTTGTAAGGACGTGTTGGTGAGCTCTTTCTGCAGACCTGGCTCTCACCCCTGAGGTGGAGTTGCCGTAGCCTGGCCCCAACGTGGCTGCAATGCCATATTAGTGTCTGTGTCTGCTTGAGAGCCTTGAAAGAACATTTGAAACCCCATCCATACAGAGGGGAAAAAAAAAAGATTGTAATGTGGGTTTCCTCCAAAATACTTTTTTATCTGAAAATTTAATTAAATCAGCATGTTCATCATTTAGAACTTGTTCTGAGACTGTTTTTTCAACCTGCTTTAATAACTATTTAAAATATAAACCATGGTGTGGTCAAAAAAAAAAAAAAGAATTTATTGAACAAATGATTCATTGTAACATTAAAATGCAAGACACTCAGGTGAAGCCAATAAACGTATAACAGATTAATTAAGTTAAGAAAAATCAATAATAAAAATACAAAGTACCTACATGAAAACCATACCAATGCTGTGCTTCTCCAAAAAGACGTTGCCTGGGGAAAGCAGTTTGCTTTATCATCGTTCCATATGAAACTGTCCGCTAAGGATAAAGGAATTATTTTGTTTGGTCTTTGAAAGGTAGTGCCTTAAAAGGCTGTGTAGGTTAATTTCTCAAAAGCTTGTAAAGAAAAGCAAGTTATTGAAACCCTAGTGGTATCTGAAGTAATGGAAAACAGCAGAACTCCCAGATGCAACCTGCACACCAAAGAGCAAAATAATTAAACTGAGCAATCTGTGTTACCACAGATACCAAACTGAGCAACCGGTTACAACTTGAATGCAATTTTTGGTTAAGCAGCACACACATCAGGACTTGTGATTTCTTAGTCTGAAAGCTTCCAGGTATTTACCATGTTTTCTCTGCTGGGGGTCCTGAAACAGCTCGTGGCGCAGCGGCCGATTGATGGGGTCTGATCAGCACTTGAATACAGTGGCACCAGGAGGGGGACTTGAAAGCAGAAAACATATTAACAGAAGTGAGAATAGGAAGTTATAGAGCCCTGCAAGAGAGGAGAGACGTCTAAAGATAAGAAGTATGTTTCTGTTCTGTAATACATCTCTTGAGCAAGTAGGTGCTCTCTCTGGAAATCTCTTGCCTCAGCAAAAGATGGGCCTAAAACTTGTTGTCTTTGCCTGATACAGAATGTGAAATATGGATTAGGGTTCTGAACCCACTTTTGTACATTGGGACTGTATCCAGGGCTGGCAAATGCATGCGACAGCTGACCTTTCTACCGTTTTTATGAAGATTGTTGCTGGTGGACTTCTGCCACAAGAAATTAGAGAAGTGGGTTGTAAAAGAGCTTGCTTAGACTTGATAAGTTTGCTGAGCATTTCTTCCCCAAATTAGAATGAAAGAAGTCAAAGGTAGACTTCAACTTTCTCAGCTGACACATCTTTGGCTTCAGAGTTGAAAATGTTTCAACATCTCTGTGAATTTCAGCAGATATTTGGGTTCACTTTTAATGTGCCTGATGTCAGTACGGTGTAGCTGAAAGCCAAAACTCCCTGCCAAGAAAGAAATGTGTCCAATATCAATCATCATGCACTTAGCAGCCTGAGTCCTGTCTGGACCAATGACTTTACTAACTTTATTCGCATACCTGGGTTACTTCTTTCTGATCCCATAAATAGGATGATTGCAAGACATAGCCTAAAATATCTGAAATGATCAAAAAATAGAACTACATGGAAACTAACCTTTTAGATGGGTGTATTTTTCCTCGGCTTTACAAGAATGTGAATATTTCTCCATAGTAAAATTCCAATCTGGAACAAATTATGAAGGGACAACTCTCAATGGGCGTAAATCAGCATAGCAATGTCAATTTACAAGGATTTGAACTCTTGGGTTGTTTTTGGTTTTTTTTAGCTCCACCTGAAAATTTACCACTTTCACAGAAAAATATCCTTCTTACTTCGAACTGTTCTCATACATGCTGTGATCAAGAGGTTGGGGATTTGGGGTTTTTTTTTTTCCCTCTCCTTTCATTGTTACCACAAAAAAAGCTGATCTTGTAAATAGGTTTACACAGCTCTAATGAAGAATGACCCGATCTCTGCAAGGATACGCGTGAGGCTTTGCTGTTCCATAGTTTCCACTGAGCATGACATGTCTGGAATGCTTTATGATGACTGCATCATCAAAGTACTAGGGGGTAAAAAAAATTGGAGAAGTCTCCGAGCCTGCGTATTGACTTGCTTTACCACTTTATTGGGTTAGTCATCATTATAAATCAAATTCTAACTCTCATAGTTTGATGATGTTGTTGAATTACCTAGGTGCCACCTCTGAGTACTGCCAGTGCTTCATGTCTTAGGTGCTTTGTAATAAAGTGAGGGGGATGTTTTACTTCTAAGGCAAAGTTGGCCCTGGAACAAGACAAGGATTTCCTGAGGTTTTGCAGCTATATCTCACGATTCAGCCTTGTGCTCGCAGACTGACTCCATGCTGCCTCCTTCAAGCCCTGTGCCTCTCCTTCCTCATCTCTGCACGTTGTAGCATCCCATCTGGGGAAGAAGGAAAAAGAGCTTATCTGCCAATGATTAGCACAAAACTGCTAGGCTACCTTTACAAAAACAAGATTGTTTTCCTCTGAGTATTGTAAATGAAAACCTTCTCTATTTTAAGGGAGGTGAAAACGCTGCAAAGGCTCCGGTACTGGTGGTAAACTATTGGATGCAGCCAGAGCTATTCATTCATGTGTCACGAAGTCCGTGTTGCCTAAAGGAAAGCCTCCTTCAGTTTAAATTATAGATAAGCCATACTTTTGGAGCGGGTACTTCTGAATACTTTCCAGATAATCACAGATGCATTACAGCATGGGAACAGTGCCTCTTTCAGTAAAGGTGTATTTTTATAAGCATAATATGCTCAACAATGTGTGTATATTAGCATACACTTCTGTAGTTTATCCATCTGTAAGTTTGTCTGTCCAGACTGAAGAAAACTCAGCCATGTTCCTTAAGTCTTTTAACCTGAATCAGATGTGGGGAAATAAATGAGCTATCTCTTGGTATTGAATCTTTTATAACTCATTACCTAGCACTGAGCTTAGTCCCTTAGCCATAACACTGTGTTTGATATAATAAAAGGTGCCAGCCAGGTGAGACTCGGCTAAAGTTCAGAGCAAATCTGCCCGTGACAAATGAGCTTCAGAGAATGTCCCCGTTAAGAGATTTCCATGGCTGATGAAGGTTTCAACGTAAAGAAGAAAGGCAACATCCTCCCTACCCCCAAGTGAGAGGTATCAGACAGGGAAGAACCTGCTGGCACTGTCATAGCAGCTCTGACCTGCATGCAGTGAAACAAGGCAACATTTGTGATCTTGGAAATTAAGTTCAGAAAGGGGAAGGCTATACTGGAGGTGTCAAACACTTGCTTTAAGCCAGAAGCAGCCACTGAAGTTTTTGAGCTCAAAAACTCCTCTGCAGACAATGCCAAGACTTGCTGCAGGTGCGGAGTTCAGAAATGGGGAAGGTCTTTTTTTTCATTCAAGGAGACTTGGCTTTTATGCTGTCTGTGGAAAAAAAAAGAAAAGGACTATGCTTACTGTAGACTGCTAATGAATTTTTGAATTAAAATTTCCAGTAGTTGTTATTGTTCTCATAAATCTTACCTGTAAGAAACATTGCTCTGAGCCAAATCATTTCAAAATTTCTAATTCACTCTTTTTATTAGGAGAAACCTAGACTTTTGGTCAGGTCCCATGTCATTGTGACTCAGTGTAGCTCTATTCAAGATAAAGGCACTGTATGAATTCATACATGCTGAGAAACCAACTTACAGCTTAGAAGTTGTGGAACAACTTCTCTGTTGGCTCTTCTAGAAACACTTCTTTCTCCTCCATGCATCCAAGGCAGTGTGCAAATATGTGTGGGGAAAGAGAGGAAAAAAATAGATATTTCTGTTGACTTGAATAGTGCATCTTCTCTTTTTAGACCTCCAAAGGTGCATGTTTTGTGAACAGAGATTTTTGTTAGGTGTAATTAAATTAATTTGCAAGGAAGTTACTAATTTCATTGAAAGCTAGAGATCCTCCCAGTGCATGATTCATCATAACTCTGCCTCAGCCCTGGCCCGCAGGGGTAACTAACTCCTTTGGTGAGAAGATAATTTTATTTTAATTCTCATGCAATCATTGGACAACTTCAAGATAAATGCCAGCTATCAATCTTTATGAGTGAATTATTGTTCTCACTATTAGGGTGTGGTGGAGTATAGGATGTCATGCTTTAGTACCTATAAAGCTTTTTGGATATAATTTTGTGTGTAAGCCATAATAAACATAAAAATCATACTTTATGACTTACATGAAAAATACATTAAGACAACCAAAATTAAAGACTTTGAATAGCATGGGAGATTTTTTGGTAAAGGACATAAAGATTTATTTTTCCCAGCAATTCTATTCAAATTAATAACAGGGATTTTTTTCCTGTAACTATTTTCCTGTATTAGTAAATTATTATTTTTGGTCCCTCCACTCCTATATGCCTAGAAGCAATCATGAAAAAAAGATCAGTTTTCATTATTTGCATCTAGTGTTGTATCAGAGATATCTGAGCTTCAGAGATACTGGAGAATTCAGGGGGAGCGTTGACTGCGAAAGAAATGAAGGACCAGACTTCGAAGAGCCCTTCAGACTAAGTACATATTGAAATGCAAAGTCCTCACATTATCGCCAGCATACTTGGTGGATTTTGCTAGCATATAAAATGTACTAGACACTCCTAATAATGATAATTATAGTTCTAATCTTGCCAGTGACTTACCTAGGCAGACATGTACTCCTATATGGAGCTCCATAAATTTTAATGGGGCTCCATGTGGGTTGGGAGGAAGAAGTGGGGGGTTGGCATAGATAACTGTTTTTTGTATGACCCTCTCTCCGAGTGGAATTTGGGTGCTCAAATATGTACTATTGAGTGCGCTAGGTGCATGTATGCATGCATGGTTCCAGAGTGCGTTACTTTGAGCGGTGTTATTACATTTGAGAAAACTATTTGGGGATAAATTAATTCTGTTGTAATACTAGTTAGCTGTGGTTTAGTTTCTCACCTTGCCTCTTCAAAAACAGGATGAGAGGCAGCATGTTTTTCTTGGTTAATTGTTATAGATATCTGAGGCACTGGTTGTTTGTATTTGGCTTCCAATTATTTTCATTTTTGTTTGGGTTTTTTTGAAGGGTGATAAGAACATCTCTTCTACGGACTGCATTTATGTCGTTTAACAAAGTATTTTGTATGGGAAATATGTTCTCATCCCTTCAATTCTGGATTCCCAGAAATAGCTCTTGCTCATGTAGATGGTAGTGCAGAACTCAGACAATATATTCAAATAAGGATTGTTTGAGTCTTCTCTATTTTTTTGGAGTTTCTTGCTGTCTTTCAGAATCCCAAAGTTTTACTGATTTTGTTTCTGAAATGTAGACTGGTTTTGGACTATGACATTTCTGAATTTCAATGTAGAAATGTCTTCAGGTGTGATTTTTGGGGGATCTTCTCCACATTTAATTGATGTAAAACAATAGAAGTGTATATTGTTTTCTGTATGCATATTGATCATTCATTTATAAAAAATATTGGCGAGCTATTGTTTGAATTGCATAAATAGTGCAACAAATAACGTAAAAATAACAGAATAATTTCCAGTTATATGCTTTGGTTGTCTTCTAAACCACTACTTATGAATAAGAGATCTCATTTATTAGTAGAAAATCCTATAGAAGTATTTTTTATTGAAAATTTAGACTGATTTTTTTTTGAAACATATAAAGCACAAACAACGTTAAGCGTGAACTGATGCTGAAATTCACTTTGCTATTAATCATATCTGGAAGTCTGCTATCTGAGAAACATAGTGTTGTCTCCTTCTGCTACATTACATGACTAAAAAATGCCATGTTCCTCTTGTATTAGTATTAGGGTAAATTAAAGAGAAACGAGGGAGCCACAGCTGAAGCTAAGTTTCTTTGATGAATATGTGTAAAGTTATTTTTCTCACAACTTGTTTTTGGATAATTTATGAACAAAAGGCAAGTAAGTTTTTACATGTCTGGTTCTAGTATGGAGGTAGTACTGGGTGTTTCTTGATTCTCAGCTTATTAAAGCACGGAGACTCTGCAGAATTACTTACTTCCTTGTCTGCTGGGCTCTGATGTAATTCCTTGCGCAGCTTGACCAATTTATTTTTTATTTCTTTTAACAAAGAGGAATCAGGTCAAAGGGATTCAAGCTGTTTGCCTCAAAGCTTACAATTCTGAAAATAGTGGTCTTGTACTTCATTTCCCATTCATATTGTAAACATGCTGAAGTAGATAGGATCAGGCAAGGGGATGGTTTTGTGATTTAAACTCTGTAATTGGGAGGCATTATTGCCTTGTGGTCTGTGTAAGGATCCAGGCCATGAAAGCTGCGGCTTCGAGTCCCATTTGTTAGTTTGCTCTTCCTTTTCTAACTCTTACCATAGTGGTGGTTTGAAGACCAGACTTCAGCACTCAGGAGTACTGGGATTTATTATAAGCAATCGCAAAGACTTTTAGGGATGTCAGGTAGCACATACATGCTAAATGCTGGTAATTCTGTTGGGGGGTGGGGCGGAACAAAACAACAAAACCCTGCTATGGAATTATTTTGGTTCTTTTTCCACAACCTGTTTCATTCAGAAGAATTAATAATATTGTTTCCCCAAATTAACTTTTTAATTAAGTACTTCATAGTATATAAATAGTTGCCTTTTCTTCAAATACGGCTTTGAAACAGAATCTTTGAAACCATCCACTATCCCTCACCTAGAAAATTAACAGACCCCTAGAAGTAACTAACATTTCTTGTAATTAGTGAGGTTTAGCTATCATTTTGTTTCGCAGCTCTGTACTATGTACTGCTACCACTGAATATATATGTGTGTTGATGGGCCAGGAATTTGTAGTATCTCAGCAAACCAAATAGACAATTTTATAAGCTTCAGAACTAATGAATCCTGCTTTCCTATGAACTTATGGTTGCCACCTTTGTTCTGAATTTTTCCTCACAATTCAGGCATTTCTGAGGTTTCTCTTCACTATGAACTCTCAAAAGGACTTGCTTCAACTTTTCCATGAGCTGGGTAACTTAAGCATCTCTGCCCTCTATGGAGTGATTTATTCTAAAGAAACCTGATTAGGAAGTTTGGGATTACTGTGCGTTTGTCAAATACATTCAGAAGTGGCCATTGGGTTAAAAATTACAACAAGGGGTAAAGGTACATAGATGATCCAGTCACATAAACCTCACTTCTTTAGGAAATCAAGCTAAAAATATCCAGGAAGATAGAAGAATTACTATATGAGCTTTTTGATCCCTTCATTGGCATTGAAGAATATTTTCTCCTACCTTTGATCCCTCTGATTACGGAAGGGCTGTTTCAGCTCTGTGCTGGTGCTCTGAGCATGCTTATCTGTTGGAAAGTAGCTCCAAAGAACCCAAACATTCATTTTAGTTTACAAAATGTAATTTGATTGCTTTCATTTTTGCTTAATTAAGAAAATGTTTTGATAAAATGGAACCGTAAAGGTAGGAATGAATACTGTGAAAAATTTGAGGTAGATCTCAAATATGTGCAACTAAGCGCTCTTCATAATTCATGTTAAACACTCTGCAATTTTTAAAAAAGAAAAGTAATATTTCAGAAGTACTAAGCATTATGCTTAAACCACAGATTCTGTAAAAAATGAACTGCATAAACTATTAGCAACTGTATGCGTCATAAACACCTTAGGCAAGAAAATCAGATCCTAATGCTAAATGCAGCTCAGCTCCATCAGTCTACATGGAGCTACACTTCTGCAATTTTATAAGATAAATGTCTGTGCCGTTTTATATGATGAAACTACAGCTTGGGTGAATCCTCTTATTTTTCACCAGTGATTTAATAAAGGCAAGCTCAATATAAATATTGAAAGACTGCTAGTATTGAAAATACTCTTTTCCCTAGTAGCTGAAGTATGTGAGAGCTTTGTCTTTTCATATTGATCGTGGGGGGGGAAAAAAGTTAAGGTTTGTCTATACAAGGAGTGGGTATATTTACTAACTAGTGGGCTCTAAACATTTTCTATAACATACTATACTTTATATTGCATTTGCAGGGAAAAGCTTTGTTGAGCTATGTTTTATCCCAGCTACTGGGAACTTCAAAACCCATTTTAATCTCAGCTGAAACAGCTAGTGAATGTTTGCCTCCTACCACTTGGTAGAGAATACAGAGCAAAAGAGGAGAAGTGTTGCAAACTATATTCCCCTGCACCTATTTCTTTGACACACATCACTGTGGTAACACAATAAAAGAGCTGCATTTAATTATTTTTCCAGAACTCAGAAGTTTAAAAGAGATAGGGTATTTATGAGCCCCGTTTGTGCTCTCTAATCCACAAGATGCCAAAAGATACAGAACATAAAACAGTGTCTATTGGAAGTGACCCACTGTGCCTCTGAAAATGTTTGTCTTGGTCTGCATCTCTCTCCAAATAAAATACTGAGCGTTAATTTAATCATTAAAAGAATAACGAAAATAAGGAGCGATGAAAATGTAATCAAGATAGACGATTAATAGTAACAGAAGTGTCATTTTTAAAACAGTTTAAAATATCTCCTGTGCTGCTCTGCTGTGTTCGTGGAATAAACCTACTTTAATTATTTCCTATTCAGGCTTTCCTCTGTTTCCTTGGTTTTAGGAGGAGTTTACCTAGCAAAAACCAATGCTGCTCATTTCCTCAGTGGATTAACTGGGCAGTGATGAAACAGAAGCTTCTGTCTGCTTCATTCTTTACACAACCTGGTGTTAAAGAGTGACCTTTCACCCTCAGAGATTTTAAGGATTAAGGATGCTTTTAAGTCTCGGTCTGGTTACTAATCCACCACTTTCACTTGATGTTAAATAAGCACTTCCTGATTTACCCTTTAAATCCTGTAAACATAATAAAACAGAGTTTAACCTTTACCTTAGGATTTTACCACTATCTTATGCTCTGTCAAATAAACCTTTATAAGAAGCAGGGAAGAGAAAACTAATAAGCCATAGCCTGATTTTTTTTTTAATTTTTTTTTTTTTTTACCTTGGGATATGTAACAAAACATTACAATATTTTTAATATATTCATGCCAAACAGTTGTTAGGGTGCATTGGGGTCCTTACACTGTGCAAATAATGGAATTTTTAAAAAGCATTTATAAGCTATTTGAGATAATGAAATAGATGTTTCTTCTACATTCAGACTGCTGTGAGCAAATGATACTGAAAGGAGTTGAAATGGAAATATATTGAGAGAGATTTCATAATCCAAGGCTTTGCAACTTTCAAGAATATCATTTAGCCTCCAGCCATTGCTTTGTAAAGTCAGGCTCCCATCTGGTGTAAATTGCTGTAAACTCCATCTGCAGTCCAGGGACTACCTTGACTTACACCAGCCATGCATTTGACCCCACATAATTGTTTTTTTGCTGTGTTTTTCTCTTTAGGAAAATGGCATCTGTGCTGAGGAAATATTCATCCATAGCTATTTCCAGTGGCTGTATTTAATAGTACAAAGTTATCACTACTCTCCGCCAGAATATTTCTGTCTGTGTCACAGCTGCAAAGGGTGTCTCCTTATCATTTATTTGTATAAATAACTTCTTACCTATATAAGTAACTTCAACACAATGCTCCCAGCCTGGGGCCTGGTCTGGGGACCAAGGAGGTGGTGGGACCAGCTGGGAGCCCCTGCCTGAGCAACAGCTCCAAGGGTTGAAAACTGGGGACAACAGTATCCAGAAAAACGGTGTTGGAAATGCCACCTTTAAATCATTACAGCAACCGCCATCCAGTATTTTTTATAAGGTTTTCAGCAAACATCCAAAATGCCTCATTTCAAAAATTCTGAATTCTGTCACCTTGGAGAGTTTCTGTTTTTATATCTCATAGTTGATAGCAGTAAGTAGAGAAAAATTATCCTATGATAAGAAGTTAATTCCCTCTTCTGAGGCCCTAAATCACGGACCTTATTAACAAAGGAATACAGTTATCTATCTGAATGGGAACCTTGCTTGGCTTTTGATATCTTTTTGAGAATATTTATTTTAATTAAATTGAATATCTGCCTTGTATCTTGCAAATATCTGATTGTCTCTGCATCAGCTATTGCCTAAGAGGAAATATAGATGAAGTAAGCCATGCATGTATAAATGATTTCTTACTATGATCAACAATCCCTTTGTCTTCTGTCTTAATAATGCAAAATATCCTGTTTCCTCCATGTTTGCTAATGCTGCTCACAGTGGTGCAAATGATTCAAGTGCAACTGCTCCCCAACAAGTTTGAGGCACCTGTTACCTGAGCTGGAGAGGCACTCTTGTCAAAACAACTTCTGATGTTTTAGAGGCTCTGAATAACATTAGGATGTAATGTTGGGGAAGCCAACTTTCCTGGTGTCTGCTGGGGATAAGTAGATGATAGCTGGAGTTCACAAATGTTTTGAATTCATGGAGCAAAGATTTGCAACCTCCTTGGAAAATTACTGAGTTTACTGGGTAGGGCTGCTTTTGAGAGTTTTATGGTTCCCAGAATAGCCTGTTGTCTTAAGAGACATTTATAATATTGAACCTTTTTCTGCAGTCTGTTTGGAGGTAAAATTCCTGTTAAAGGCAATAGGAACTATGGCAGTGTATACAAACAAAAAATAGGACAAAGGAGAAATTTTTAAACAAAGGAAATTTGACTTCTGGTTTTCACTGAAATTTGGGAAAGAAGGGTGGGCAGGACAAAATGCTTTTGTTTTATAGGTTTTCCATCCACCACAGACACTGGAAATGCCTCGTTCATAGGTCTTGTGCCAAAGTGGTCTTGTGAGACACTGCCAGTGGGAATAAAACCAGCATGAAAATAAAACTGAGAACATCTCAAAAACAGAACAGCCTTCCCTTTGAAATAGCCTCCCACAGACACTGAAGACCTGAATAGTTCACAGCAACGTGAATAACATTCCTTCCCATGAAGTAGAATTTGACCAAATTGAGCAAAAGCAAACCAACCCTTGGCATAACCCCATGAGTTTCGTGGGTGCTAAACCAGTGAAGAATTTGGTCTATTTGGTAAATACAGGTGGTTGTCTTTCCACATGACAGAGGTAAACGTAAGAGATCATCCACCTTTATTCACCTGTAAGACACACAGCTTTTAATGAGGGATCCTACATGCAGAGCTCAAATGGAACTGAGCCCCAGGGCTCAGTGTCGGGGCCAGTTCTGTTTAATATCTTTATCAATGATCTGGACGAGGAGATTGAGTGCACCCTCGGTAAGTTTGCAGACGACACCAAGTTGGGCGGCAGTGTTGATCTGCTTCAGGGTAGGAAGGCTCTGCAGAGGGACCTGGACAGGCTGGATCGATGGGCCGAGGCCAACTGTATGATGTTCAACAAGGCCAAGTGCCGGGTCCTGCACTTCGGCCACAACAACCCCATGCAGCGCTACAGGCTGGGGGAAGAGTGGCTGGAAAGCTGCCTGGCGGAAAAGGACCTGGGGATGTCGGTCGACAGCCGGCTGAACATGAGCCGGCAGTGTGCCCAGGCGGCCAAGAAGGCCAATGGCAT
>NW_008825100.1:723459-727743 GCF_000699105.1 Pygoscelis adeliae
GGAACAGGCTGCCCAGGGAAGTGGTTGAGTCACCATCCCTGGAGGTATTTAAAAGACGTGTAGATGTGGTGCTTAGGGACATGGTTGAGTGGTGGACTCGGCAGTGCTAGGTTAATAGTTGGACTTGATGATCTTAAAGGTCTTTTCCAACCTAAACCATTCTATGATTCTATTCTATGGTAAGAAGGGCTGAAATAGGCTCTACTGGAGTCAGTGACAATAAGCTTAACTTCAACTAGATTGAGAGCTGGCCAAACTGCTAGCATCAGGCATGACAAATCTGGTGGTAGAATACAGTAGAGAGTGGCGTTGCACTTTGTGAAACATGTCTATGCTGAACTGACTCTGCAGTACTGGCAGGGTGTTTGTGAGATCTTCCTTCTACATGTCAAGGCAACTCTTCACTCAAACCCTCCTTGTTTGAGTCAGCACTGCCTCATGGTTATGGTCACTGTCTGTGCACATGTTGGTGAAAGTAGGGTATCTTGCTCTTCGATAGTTAACTGGCTCTTCTAGACAAGCAATGCAGATATCTTTCGGTTTGTTTTTAAATCAAAACTCCTTGCCAGGAGAAGAGCCTTGGAAATCCTGACATGATAGTATTGTTCCACCTGGCATGAAAGGAAGCCACTACATTTTTGTTGAAAGTCTGAACTCTTCCTCACTCCCCTAAAATCACCTAAAGCCTTTTCTTTACTTAAAAATATCTGATAACATGTAACTTAGCTGTGGTCTGCATTCTACCAGGAAAAGAACCACGTTTACATCAAACTGTAATTATTGATGGTAGTTTTCAGCATGAATGTTAATTTGGGCTTTTGGTCCTATATGAAAATAAATTTGATTTCTGCTCTTCTACAGAGAGCTGAGACTTCTTTTCCAAGTCCTTCATTTGATTTCAGAAAGGCTTCATTCAGGACACCCATAAGCTTTGTGTGACACAGGCTATTGCCCTATCCTCTGGAGTGTTTTCAAGTGAAGGAAACCCGTAACAGTTAAAAAGCAGGGAATGGATTTAGGGTGTTGAACTGAAGAGGTGGTTTGATGGGGGGGTTTCTTCTTCATTCTGTTACTACAACTTCCTTTTCTTGTGCTATTGCTTTTGTACTTAATGTCTTGAAAACGGCTTATATGTGACTCACAGTAATTTATGACTTTGGTATGTTTCATTATTGTCTTTGCTTGCTCAACTCTCCTGAATGAAAAGGATTTAAAAATAGTTTTTTCTGGATTCTGGAATAATATAGGAGCGCTCACACCTGTATCTGTAATGCATTATTTACTCAAGATTTTTGTGACTGTTAAAGTTCCCTACCTCTTGGATTCCTGCTATAATTAATAATATCTAGAGCTTTTCATTGTAACTTTTAGTGAATTATACAAGGAGCTGATGTAATTCCTGTCTTCATGCTGGAAAGCTGGGCCACTGGAGGGTGAGGTAATTTGCCTGCAGTCAGCCAGTAGACCAGCAGTGGATAGGGGTGAAACACTGACCCCTTTGTCCAGTTCTCTGTTCATGAAGACACATTGCCTCAATTAACTGATGATAATCAAACCTGATTCCTTTATTCAGCTGATGAATTGCTGCTATAGCACCTACAATTCCTGTTTGGTTGCTGATGTTGCCTGCAGGAGAAGGCAACCAAAGAAAGGTCTGTGGAACAAGATCTGAGGGATTCTCCAAAGGGGACACTGAAAGCAAGACTCAAGAAACTAGAGGAGAATGGGGAAGAGAAGTCACAGTGGCTGATTCAGCCAGCTGTCTGTGGCCACCTCCTGAACCTGATCTGAGCTGCTAACGGGGAAGAGGCTGAGGATGGAGGGATAGGGTCTTGCTTCTGAGCTCCAGGGGATATCACAAAGCTAACTTGGGGCCTGGTAGGCTGGGTTCGTCTGGGAGAGAGCAGCTTCTACAGAAGTGCAGAGCGCCCAAGCCACGACCTGCTCTGTGCTACCAACAGCAACCATTTCAGCATGTTTAGTGAGTTTACAAATGAAAGGAAGATGAAGCAATGGCTGAAAAAGCACATTTTGCATTTCCCTGCAACTCTGCAGTAGAGTAATGTGGAGCCAAACACATTGCCAGTGTATGTATGCAAAGTATGTGTCTGTGCCAAATATATGCCAGAAAAGATCTTAATCAAAGGAGTTACACAGATTTCATGTAGTTGCCATTCTTTTGGTATTCCAGCAAGTCACTGTATCATCATTAAAATCAGCAAGAGGCCCAATGGTCCTCTCACACCACAATTTCCACAGAGTTATGCTCAATTTACATCCAAATAAACAATAGAGAAAGCTCAGAGTTTGGAGAAAATCAAGGAAAGGTTTTACTTTCAAATGGAATTGACCTCCTCAGCCAACAACAACAGAAAGAAAGAAAGAAGTGAATATGATACATTTAAATTTTGTAATATATTGGCCTGACACATGAAGTATTACACTGCATTACTTAGCATCTCTTAAACAAAGCAAAACCTTTTATTGAGCAGTTACCATTCAGACAGGTTATGGCATTTGTAGAGTAATTAACAACTGTAAAATATGACTAACCAAATCATTATTTTTAACTAAAAAAATAGGCGCCTACATTCTTATATATAAAACACTTTTTTATAAGCTATACATGACCAGGGAATATTTTACAACAGAGCTTAAGACAGAGAAAATACTAATCAGGATTTTAAATGTCTGTAGTTACAGTCCTGTAAATGTTCTTGAAAATGAAATGAATAGCTTCCAGAGAGGTGCGTAACCAGAGGTGAGGCAATGGTGCCAGTGGGAAGGAGTGGGCTGATGGGAGAGCTACTGGGAGACTTCAGGTGCTGTGCAAGTCACCCAACATGCAGGAGACAGACTGGCCCATTACTAAGACCCTCTTTGGTCTGATATTGCTTTGGATCAAGGACAATGGCTACAAGTGCTGCAAAAAGGAGGGGAAGTGACATTCAAATTTACATTGATGTAAATAAGTACAAATTAAATAAGACTAAGCTTTTTTAATAGAATTAAAGGATTCTTCTCAATGAGAGTGCACTACTGATTTTGCTAGCACCTTGCCAAATTCAAGGGCACAGTGGTTTCAGTATCTAGGAGGAGGTTTTTCCCAAGAATCACTCACTGTGCTTCTTAACAAAGCGCTCTGGATTGCTCACCTGGCTTCCCTTTAAATTTACACGTCTTAAAAATGACTTCAGCGCCAGCCCACTGGAGGTGATCTAGGTTCCCTCAAGTCTCATGAAACTTAGCTCACGTTCATCAAGAGCTTCTCTGAGTTGCAAGTCAGTGAGGTGTGAAATGCTTGTGGTTTGATGATTCACAGAACTCTCACTGTGAGCCTTAATTAATCAATCTTTGCAAGGAATTTGAAATCCTTAGATGAAAGGCTCTGTAACTGCAAAACACTTATTACAATGGCCGTCACTTGTATTCATGGGGACCTCATTTTTACCGTTCTTTTTTGTACCATCGCAATAGCTTCCCTTTTATGTTGAAAGGGGAAGAGCTGTGTAAACATGTTCACCAGCAAACTTTTCTCATGCTGGTGGTTTAAAAGAAACTATACTTGAAAAGCAACACAACTTTCCTTACAGCCATATCTCCCCAAGCTGTGATCTTGTCAGGCTGCAGACATTAAACGAGGCTGGGTTGGGTTAGCACTAGGATGGGAAAACAGGCAATGAAGATAATGATTAAGAAAATAAAGCATCTGAATCCAGATTCCTCCACGGTGGTGCCCTCACAGAGCACCAGGAGCCCATGAACTGTCCCCATGTACCACTGCAGCATGAACTAAAGCAAAAAACTTTGCTCACTGTCAGTAAACAATTTCTTAATCCTTTGCACAGTAAAATTACTGATTTAGCATACCACCAAAGCACGTGATGCAGCTTCACTGAAGGCAAAGAAATCTACCCCAGAGAGTGTACAATCTGCATCCTAAGCACAGGTGTGTCAGTGGATGTGGCTGAAGAACAGGAGGGAGGGAGGGCTATGAAAGATGATGTTAGAGTTATGTTTTGTTTGTGTCAGATGTGGTTTTCATTTTCCCACACGTAAGATACTTTCCTTGGCTTGCATGTTCACAGCTCTCAATTTCACAGGAAGATCCATTTCTCCTGGTACTTGGACCAAGTGGTTTTCATGTGCATTCCTATTCGAGAGGGAATAGTTTAGAGAAAATAACTTGCACAAGTACTTAGAGTTATGCACTGGAATTTGAGTCTCCAGGTTTGTCTTTGAATTTTTGGTATAGAAATTTTGTATTCAAGTTACAGATTATAT
>NW_008825100.1:727760-735892 GCF_000699105.1 Pygoscelis adeliae
AAGAGATGGAGAGACAATTGACTCATCCACCAACTAGATTGTCATATGTAGTACAGGAAGTCTCTGAGGTGGAGAAATTTTTCCTACTCTGTTTGCAGAACTATGTAAGACGGGTGGAATTTGAAGTTGATATTGTGTTAGCGTAACATAAATAACCATGTTTTCTGCCCAGATAACCAGTGTGCAAAGGTAATAACAGAACAAAGAGTATAGGTTATGTTGAGCTGCTGAATTCTCAAACCTGTCGGAATTTAAGGTTGGTTTTGGAGTTGATACCCAAGCTCAGGATCTAAGGCTTGTCCTTTACAATCTGTATTTAAAAGTAGCTGGTGAACATCATGAGAAATTGTGAAACATTGCAGCAGGTCTGGGCCCTGTAGGTGGCAAATGGAGACTACTGATCATGTTAAAAAGACATGTAAAAGGCAAACATTAAGTGGACAGGAGAAGGATTGTGCTTACTACAATTCTCTATGCACCGACTGAAGTACTAGCTCAAGGACATGCTACTGCACTCGGTGTTCAAAACCAATATTCCAAGATCTGTTGCAAAATACCACAAAGAAAGGTCACTATATAGATCTCACAGTAGGTGTGAACCTCTGCCTTCAGCAGTTTACCCATGTAAAGGAAGTCTTGTCTATACAACACTCGAACATAATAATCTTACTTTTCTACTGATGCTATCTTCTGATCTTTCCAACTTGGCTTCTGTCCCATCTAGGTTTATCACTCACTTCTGATAATATCTGGAAGGTTTTTGTAAACATAATTTTGGCATATCATACATGATCTAAGATGAGCTTAGTTTAGCTGAAGTTATAGTTTAGTATTTAGGACACCTGTGTAACTGGTTGTGCAAAAACTGCTCATCTAATCTGGTAATGTGTGTCTAAAACATCAGACGCAATAAGGGAAATGCTTCTTGGCTGATCCCCGTGCTTGGGATAGAGCAGAAGGAGGACCACCCATGCAACTTCCGTATTGAGGCAGTGAAGAGCTTGGAAAGTCCCAAGCCACAGTTGTTCCAGTTTTAATGTTCTTTACCCAAGCTTTAAAAGATCAGGTCATGTCCTAGCTCCTTGATAGCTCACACTTGTATCCCGCTAACAGAGAAGAAAACCGGAGGAAAAACCAATTTGTACCTAGGGAACTCCACCATACGGAAATTACTGTCTGTTGTTTCCATGCCTGTAAGTTCCTTTCACTGCCTTAAAGAACTTCAGTGCCTTAGAAAAAAAGGGAAACGTAAAGCCTTGTCTATGAGACAGCATCCAGGATCAAGGTGGTTTGGTGAGGAACAAGACCGAGCATGGAGCTGCAGCAGCCTCACCCCTGTTGGGCTGCTGAATTCAACAACCCCTAACATAACCAACTATACTTAGGCTTTCCTACATAAGCTTTTTCTGTAGAAAGTAGTAGAACTACATTTAAAAATATATAATTTCTCACATCCACAGAGCTGCCTGGATTTTCATGGTAGTGCAAGAGAAAACTGTAGATGGGAACTTCAGGGTAGAAAAGTATACTTTTGAAATGAAGGAAAAATAGATTTGAAATGTCCAGTGTACAAATTCACGTGGTCTAATGAAAACTTTTGATTTCCTTTAAAAATATTTGATTCTGATCATTAACGAGCTATAAGGTCGCTACCAATACCTTGCACAGATCCAAGACTTTCTTCATGTTATATTCATAAAATGATTTTAGTTGTTTGTGTGTTTCTTGTGCATTTAACCTCCATTCTGAATTGGCTGCATTTTTATTGATCAATTAATTTGGACTGGCAATATTTATTATAAGACTCGATACTTGTTTTCTAAACAGTAGTTTTACTTATTTTTATCTAGAATTACAATGGCATTGCAATGTCTGAACAGTGCACTTACTAAGGCTTCCTAGATGCAACAGAGGAGACATCAGGGTTGTCTCTCTCATAACTTTTGCTTCCATCTAGTGCATTTGTGAATTATTACCTTAGTTTCTCAAAGTTCAGTAAAAAATTAAACTTGATTAATTTAATTAAACAATATTGTCCCAAGGCCAAGTAGCTCAAATGTTCGTTTTTTATTAAACAGTAGTTTCATTCACACTTTCAAATTATACTTTGTTCAAAGGTCTCATGAAAAGAATTTTTTTTTTCCCTGTCCTTCTAAAATAAATGTTGAGAGGATTCGGCCTTCAAAGAGCTCATAGAATTTGAGATAGAAATAATCCAAAAGGATTTCCATGGTGATAGGGATATGGTCCAGGCTACACTTTAAGGAAATAACATAAAAGCAAATGTTAGAGGAATTAGATTAATAAGTAATCATTTTCACTGACAATAAAATCAAGTGGAATAGGCTAGACATGAGTGGAATGCGTAAATCATTGCTTTAAAAATGTGCTGGGGCATGTAGCATTTGGTCAGGTGTACACAGGATCCACACTTCAATTTTGGGTTAGCCTCTTAAAAAAATAAGTTAATTATTGTTTGCAAAGGGAACAGAGTGTATTACTCTGTTTGAAAATGGAGGCTGTACAGCAAAATGCATTGAAGAGATGCAAATGGTTAAGAGGTGGAACGTAAGAGCCTGCAAGACCACAAAGCTTCTATGATGAAAGAAAAATAACGGGATTTTTTTTTACTGATATTGAGTTTTGTTTAGTTGTATGAATTAAGTGACACACAAATATTTTTATGACTGCATTTATTCTCCATAACAATATGAATGAGCCACTGAATAATAACAAAGTCCCCTGTGACTGCAGAAGAAGGGTGATTAAATTATAATCACATTGGATTAATTAATCTATAATATTTGTTCTTTATATGAAAGAGGAAAATCAGCCTTCAACATAAAGGTTATGTACTCATGAGGTCTGTGTCTTAATAAAGAAAAGGCTTTGGGAAAAAGCTTGACAAGCCCCCCAGATATGATATGTTGTAAATGTAGACAGAAGGTTATTACTGATATAAAATACATTCAATGTAATTATCAGCCACAACAAATAATCAGAGAGATGATAATGAATAATTAACATTTTTATTTTTCTGTAGTAATGTGTCTAATAGATAAGTGCACAACATTGAATTAATTTATTATGTTATAGCATTTTAGTAATGAGAACTGTATCATCAAAACATCTCTTCAGTGGTAGTGCAAGATATCAGCTTAAATAACTGATAAGGCTTATTCCTTTGTTTTCCCCACCCAGTCGTACTGGATGCCCTGAAAGCAGCCAACTAGCAAAAGGAACTATAATAATCTTGAAAGAAAACCATAATAAAAATATAAAACTTATGATCTGATTCTGTAGTCCCAGTAAATTAAAAAATGCACGTTATTTACACAGAGGATCCTTAATGTATTACATTAAATTTATATACATTTTATTTTAATTTCATTTTTGCTGTTTTACTTACTAAAAAGTTCTGCTTTAATCCTTTCCAAATAAAATACCAGTTGCAACTTATAAGGAATTAATTACTGTCTCAAAATTATCTGTGTTCTGAATGAGAGATAAAACTTATGCCAGAAAGATAATGTACATGTAGATTTTAATTACTTAAAACCAACCATTTGTGTACTGGAAGGATATACTTAAAGTTTTAAAGACTGACCATATGCTTCATTCTATATAGAGTGGTTTTACACATGTTACTTTTAAATAACAATAAATGTTGTTTATTTTTAAATGGATTTTTTTTGTGGGTGAAAAAAATATTAATTTTATCCTATTGTGTAGAAGAAAGTAATCTGCACAAATGTCATTTCTGAAACCCTGGAGCTCTGAGCAGGCACGGCCTGTGCTTTTGAAGCTCAGTGTGTGATTTTTTTTTTTATTATTATTTTTTTTAACTTTCTAATAAAGCCTTAACTGTAATCAGACACCTAAAAGCCCTTGGACCTCAGCTTAGTTCAGTCTCATAGTCTGCAGTTTAGGCTTATCTCTAGCTAATACTGGTGATTAATTATGGTGTGTTTTACAGAGTATTGCTCATGCTGATAAAATTGTACCAAGTAAAGCTTCTTCTGTGTTTCAAAACACTTTTTTTTCTTCTGCAGTACTTGGGGACCACAAGTAGAGAGAAGCAGTCTGTGCCCTGAGAGTGTAGAGTGTAAATTACAAGTGAAACTTCAGGGGTTAAAAATGAATGTTTGGGCTTTTACTGTTCAATCAACAAGAAGCCACAAAACAGCACAAAATACTTTTGTGCAGACAGGCATCAACCCTTGAGCCTGGAGAGTTTGTGGCTGAAGTAAAACAGAGGCTAAAAATTTGAGCAGCGCTGTCCTGTCCTCCAGCAGCCAGCTAAGATCCCAGGCAAGGAGAGCAACTCTTGCACTGTGTTGGTATGTCAAATCTGAAGTGTCTATCAACACCATCAGGTGTCTTGTTTTTGTGTGATTCCTGCTTAACCTCCTGCAATGGAGTCCCGAGGATGTCTGTCAGGATGAAAAGTGGCTGCATGAACAAATAAAGTAATGGAGATGCATATTTCAGCAAAAACAGAGGAAGATGGGGAGAGTATCAGGTGATTGGAAAGCCTTGTTTTGATACGGTTTGTAGGCTTGGAGATGCAACAGTCTGGTTAATCCTGCATGCTGTAAATTATGGTAACGGTCGTCACCAAGACCAGCAGTTGCACTTTTTCCGGATACTATAGGGGCGAAAATACATTACAAATGCTCTGCTGCGGAGTCGGTGTCACCAACGCACAGACCCGCTTCTGGGATTGTAGAGGGCATGCTCGCTTCGGTGTGTCCGAAAACCAACACCTTAGTGGTCATGTTCTTGCTCAGAAAAGCCACGCACAGCGGAGATAAGCACAAAAAGCTTTTCTTCCCATATATTTAAGCAAGAGTTTCCATCAGAGATGGGTTCCAGCTGCAGTGCTGACTTCCTATGGTGTGACATCAGAATGATCCTAGGGATTCGTGACCCAAGGTTTCGCTTTAATCCACACCACTGGTAAACTGTCAAAACCACACCACCGGGCAAACTGGCCCAACTTTGAGGAAAGGGATACAGGCTGAGGAGTCTGTGGGTTGCAAAAATACTTCCCTTAACTGGGTAAATTTAAGGACCCCTATTCTGGGGGATCGTCAGCTGTTTGGGGAGTCTGCTCAGGTAGTATTCAGAAGCTCTATTGTCTTCAGTCCATGTTGCTCCCAGGCTGATTTTTTTTTTTTTAATGAACAGCTCCATCAGTTTCTCTTCCCAAGCAATATTTTAGCATTTCTCTTTTGGTTTTTTCCTTGTTCTCCAAGGTCTGCTTATTAAATTATTATGCAACTGTGATACTAAATCTTATCTTTTGACTATAGTGCACAGAAGAGGCAGATAAGACTTGAGGGGAGGGACGAACCATTTGTCTATCAGTAGACTATGAGAGAAGCAAGAGAAAGTGAAGAGAGGAAGATGATGCTTTTGATGAATATTTGTAGCTGAGCAAGACAGTGCACTAAATGGCTTTTCTATTTTCAGTATGGGAGCGTACTTGTATTTCTAAAAGCAAAAGACTTTTACAAGACTCTAGATCAAATCTGAAGTAAAAAAAAAAAAAGAAAAAAAAGATTTATAACTCTGCCTCCAGCAACTTGCTATTCCCTGCTAGCCAAATTCATCTCCTGTTTATTTTCTTGAGTAAGGTATAGTCCTCAGTTAAGAAAATTTTTGGTCATCTTATTAGGCCACATGATCAGCAATAGCCTGAGGTAGTTTGCAGGAAGTGATTTTGGAGTCTGTCTTCTACCCTGCCTGTATGCCTGTATCTGGGAGAGGAAGTTATAAAGCACTGTGCCCCAAGAGCAAAAAGGGTGAAAATAGACACCAGAGTCTCCAAAAATATTTACCTTAAAATGAGAAGTTAAATCAATAAACTTTCGAGCTTACTTTTAATACCACTTCAGCAGTGGCTAGTGTTTTCCTGGTATAATGGCAGTGATTTGCTAATTGATTTGGTCATTGAAAAGGCTACTGACCCAGTCTACATTGGAAAGCAAAGCAACTCCTAATTCAGAAGGCCACGGGATGGAGTGGGTCCATGTGGGCAATTTCTGCCAGGTAAAGTGAGTCCCTGTTTCCATCCCTGTAGGCACAAAAAGGCCCTGGACTGAGATGTCCTCACCGGGGGCTGCAGGGAGTGAGCACTGGTATTGCTGTCATTGCTCATAGCAGGTACAAGTCCTCTCTGTGCTGAAGGGGACCCTCCTGGAGGCACATAGTGCAATTTAATTTTTGTTCTTACTGGCAATGCCGTTTTTCCTTTCTTTTTCTAATTCATGTTCAGGTAGAGCAAAGATTTCAAAATAAGAGTTGACATTTAGTTCTTGTTAAAAAGTAGTGATTTAAGCCAGTTTGATGTTGAGGAATGACTCAATTCCCTGCTTTAGAAAGGTCTTATAAAAAAATATGCAGATTTATGTTTTGGAAAATCTTTACTATCTTCCTATCTTTTCTCAAAGACAAATTTTAAAAAACTAAACACCTCCTGTCATCAGGCTAATGGCATAGTGTCCCATACCCCCTCTAAATTTAGTTATTATTGATCAGTTAATGCAATATTTAATTACACTTGCAGGGGAGAGGGACTTCTTCAGTGTGTGATTCATTACCCCTTATGAATGGAAACTTCTCAATCTTGGTAGATAACCAATAAGCAAATGTTATTGATTGTTCTCCAACATCAAATAAGGATAATAAATATCACAATTTGGGGCTTGAATGTCACATTCAAGAGAAGCTTCATAACCATCCGTTAATGAGTTTCTAATCTTTGACCCCCTTGCTAATGCCAGCTGTGGTCTCTTCTTGATCATTACAACTTCCCTGTCATCACAAAATGACTCTGCCTTGGATTATCTACATTAATACAGGCTGACTACAGGAAAATCTTAACAGTATTGAATGAACTGTACTAAAGCCACTTATCTAAAGAAGACAAATTTCTTTAAAAGAAAATTTTAGTGGAAATTAAAGAAATGGCAAGAATAAAGAGTGGCAAAATGACGAACAGGTGTAAGAAACATTTGTGTGAGAATGCAAAAGATAATTTGTCCTATTACTGAACAAACTTCTTGGTTAATTGTGACAGAGATAAACTAGCAGCTGATGGCTCACTCCAAATAAAGGAGCTGATGTTCTCATGAGAGACTGGGGCAAGTTACCTGCCAGAGTGCTCAAACATAACACAGAATAATCAATAACAGTGCACCAGCTCATCTGTGATAACTGCCTGAGATGCACTTGCATCTCATGACAATGGTGGACACCGAGTTAGCAGAGCCTTCTTCCCCATCTTCAAACAAGGCCAAGCTCATTTGACTGCATTTGCATTTACAGTGGGCTAACAAGTCAGTTGTGTAAAACAGCTCCAAAGCTTGTTTTAGTGCTCTGCCTGTGCCTGAATATACCTAAGTCCTAAATCCAAAACTGTAATCCTGAATCCTCCTGCTCAACTACCACCGAACTACAAGCTCTGCAGCTCATCCACTTGTATTTAAGTTCTTAGCAGCAGTTATAGATTCACTTCCCCAGTCTATTCACTACTGCATACTCTGTATCTGACCAAATTAATCCCAAATTTGTTTTTGAAAAGTTTCTTCCTTTCCTGGCAGTTTAAGTTAAAATTTGGTAGCTGGGACAGCAATGTTGGTCTGAAACCTATCAGGCAGAGGGAATTTCCTCTTTCATATGTCACTTCTTGGACAAAGGCTTAGCATCTTCTCTGGATGCTCTTTCAAGGTCTGTGCTCCCTCATCATTTTGCATACTTGATCGTTTAAGGCCAATCTCTCCCCATGCAAAAGGAATTTACCTCTTTGATATGAAGTCCCACTGTTGTGGTTTAACCTCAGTTGGCAACTAAGCACCACGCAGCCGCTCGCTCACTCCCCTCCCCCCCCCCCTGGTGGGATGGGGGAGAGAATTGGAAAAGCACAAGTGAGAAAAACTCATGGGTTGAGATAAAAACAGTTTAATAATTGAAATAAATTGATAATAATAATAATAATATGATAATAATAATAATACACAAAGCAAGTGATGCACAGTACAATTGCTCACCACCCGCCGACCGATGCCCAGCCAGTCCCCGAGCAGCGGCCCCCCCCGGCCAGCTTCCCCCAGTTTATGTACTGAGCA
>NW_008825100.1:736048-792751 GCF_000699105.1 Pygoscelis adeliae
CTTTGGCCAGTTTGGCTGTGCCCCCTCCCAGCTTCTTGTGCACCTCCAGCCTTCTCAGTCAGTAGAGCATGGAAAACTAGAAAGTCCTTGGCTAGTGTAAGCATTACCTAGCAAACACTAAAACATCGGTGCCTTATCAATTTTGTTCCCATCCTAAATCCAAAAACACAGCACTGTACCAGCTACTAGGAAGGAAATTAACTCTATCCCTGCCAAAACCAGGACACCCACGTAAATGGAGGCTGGTGGAGGTAGATGCCTAAAAGCAGATTTTCAGAAGCTAATCTATTTGCACTAAAGTCTTTGATAACCTCTGGTGCTTTTCAAGAGTCTAGTACTTACCCAGCTATAGAGGAAATATAAAATTAAGGTGCTCAGCTTAAAACAGTAAAAAATGTAAAAGGAGTCAGCTACTGATCTGTAAGTCCACATCTACACAGAGTAAGATTTTTGGACACATACTTGGAAGTCAAATGTTCACAGTCAAGATGCAGTCATCTTGATTTTTAGACTATCTCAATCTGTTCAATTAGCTCCACAGCAAATAGGATGTATTGCAGCTATTAGGCCACGGAAGTCTGAGTTCAAAATAAAACCAGATGACCACTCCAAAATGAAACTCGCCATTAGTTGTCTAAGTAACAAAATTCCTCCCATTCCCCCCAGGCCAAAGCAGTCCAAAACCCTTTCCAAAACAGCTTTCACCAAACTGTCTTCTGCATGTTTTCAGTCTGAAAATGAATAGATTTGCCTGCAGCATGCTTTCTTGGGTGAATGATGGACTATCTAGCCCAAGCACTGAATCTAGTTATCTTTAGTGAACTTGATGTGTTGTACTTTCATTAAAAGTCTGCAGCAAGTAGTTTGTGTAGATTTACACCCTCATCCTTTTGTTGCTGGAAATCTAATTTTAAAAGCTGTCTTGGGACTCTGCTGAAGTGTTTGTGGAGTTAGATCCTTGGCAGACTTTTTTGTGTGTCATAGAAAACCACCCCACTATCTGGCACAAGCAGCAGACGATGCCCAGGGGATGCCCAGCAGTGGCAGAGTAGGAGGAATACAGCAGGGCAGGGCTGGCAGAGCTGCTGCGTGGACTCCAGGCATCAGTTGTTCACCATATGCCTGGGACTAACCCATGCCACTTTCTCTTTATCTTCACCGAAAAGTACAAAAATTTAACTGTTCCTTTTCACCCATAATCCTTCCTTAATTACATCTTACTTTTATATCTGTACTGTTTCAGTCTGGATTTCACCCTGTGCCCATCATTATGATATCTGAGCTCTCAGTCTCTTGTCATATATCCAAGTGAGCTCAAAGCTGGACTGACCTGTGGCAATGTCCTTCATACAATTTCTTACTCGTCTGTCAGTATCAGCTGCAGCACATAAAAAGGAACCACTACTATAGTCCTTCCACATCAAAAGAGCAAGTAGAATGTGAAAAGCTATTAGAGAGAGAACAGAGAACAAACCACAAAACATCTTCATACTTCTGTGTAGGTCTGTGCTCCCACGTCTTGAATGCTGAGTGCTGTATTTGAGAGACCATAAAGCAGAAACTGGAAAAGGTCAGAGAAGGAAAATGAGGAACATAGAAGATAAGGAATGTGTTACATAGATTAGGGAACTTCTGGCTGGGATGTTGGAGAGGATATAAAATGAGGATAGAAATTTTTGCAGGCTGTATCCGTACTTACCAATTTAGTTCAGAGTGGAGCTATTTTGAAACGGATCCTCCGGTTGACTCCATTTACCACCTGCTAAGTAGGTTGTCAAAGCAGTTTTGGTACAAGTACTTAATACTTAATGGTGACATTTGTTTACAAGCCTATATGTAAACCTCACCACAGCACGTTTCCCTACTATGCACCTAATAGAAAAATCACCCCAAGTGTTTACTGTAAGGAAATTAAATATTGATAAGGATTGAACAGAGGTGGCGGTTTCACTTCCTATCATTAGAAATGCCAGTTCCACTCCTCCGCACCAAGTTACTTCCTTTAGAGACAAGAGCAGCTTGCAGAAGCGACTCTGCTGCTCTAGGACTTCTCCTGTCTTTGAGTGGGAAAGGAAGCCCTGTTTTCCTGCCGAAAGGACCTAGTCCACACATCACTGCTGCTACTAGAAATACTGTCTTTAACACTCAGCAGCTTCAAGCTGAAAAAAACAGCTATTGCCCTGTGACCTCTGATCTCTTCTGTTTTAGTAACTATAAGGTACTAGATTATGTGGGTATGCAGTCATGGTGATAAATATAGAGCAAAGCCAGATCTATGCATAGTTCTACCCTCTCTGCTAGCGGAGCACACCGAGATTGGAAATGAGGTACAGCATGGAGCCTGGAGTGATCGCGTCTGGAGAGAAGGCAGGACCAGAGCAGTGCTCCTTGGAGCTGGGGCAGAAGCAGAAGGCAATAATGTGGGGAGGGAGAAGGTGATGGCAGTGATATCCCTAAAATTAACGCTTGGTCCCCCTTCGGTGTGGACCAGGCTGTATGTTGGGACATACAAAACTTGTGATTTTGTGCTACAAAATGCTGAAGCCTAAATCCTGGTCTGTGAGGCACTGAACAAAGCCTTACATAAATGTAGACTGTAGTCGCCGTGTACGGTGCATTGTTATAAACCATTTCTCTACAGAAGTTACATTAAGCAAACATTTCATTCATTCTCATATCCTTTGCCATAAAGCACTGGCATTAAAAATTTGTGCTTTTCAGTGGTGAGATGATTCTGTTATTTAACTGTACCTGGGTGCCTGAAGGACCCAGAGAGATCAGGGACTCATCACCTGGGTGCTATACAAACATTCATTTATTTATTTTACTTTTAAATGTTAGTCACGTTCACTCATCGGGCCAATGATTTAAAGCACCAAAAATATGTTCTTTTGTATCATGTGCTTTCTGACCTTTCCAAAATCTTAACAAATATTCCTACGGATTAATATTATCACAGTGTCTAAAGACCTTTTTGCCTTGAGGCTGCATGACTGCAAAAGTAAAAAGCAGACACTGTCCAAAAATCTTACGATACAGCTATGCAATAAGAGACAGCAAGAGGATACAGTCAAAAAGGGAGTAAAAAGAAGCAATGAAACACTTTTTGTATGAATGATCAAGCAGTCTGACCACTGTCAATTTTTTTTTCTTTTTTCCAGCAAAAATAAGTTTTATGAGGATAATGAGATACCTCTGTGCATATCTATGGTGAGCACTTTTCAATTATGCAGAAGCAAAAGAACAAAAAAGGCTTGATGAAGAGTTTATAAAGGGACTGAGAGGTGGGCTAAAGTTTCAATAGTGAGGAAGAGACAGTAGATGCACTGTCAGGAGTCTGTGAAGGGCTTGGAAAGTGAAGAAGCGCAGTTCATATATGACTCAGGAAGGAAAAGGCATAGTCAAAGCAACAGGCTAGAAAAATGTTCTTTTTGGTAGCATTCTTACTGGATACGAGTGGAGTAAGTTTGCACTCTTTTTGGGCCTGAGAAAATGATATTGCATTAATTGAGAGGTAAGATAATGAGAACTTGAGTCACTCGGAGGGACCCTGTATTTCAGAGATGCTAGACTAGCCAGGTTTAGGCAAACCAGGTATCCAAAGATCTAGGGATTGACATGAGTCAAAGTTAACACCAGGGTTATGGTTTGAATCAGATAAGATGGTGATATTGCTCATAACAACAAAAAAAGTGAGAGAGAAAGCTTGGAAGGAAAGGTTAAGAATTATGTTTTTGCCATGCTGAGCTTTAGCTGATAGTTAAACACCAAAGGATGTTAAAAAGGCAGACCAAGACCTTAATTTGGACACAAAAATAGGTCTAGAGAGATCAGTGAATTATTAGCATAGAGATGGCAGTTGATGGTAATTGAAAAAGTCATCTTTGAACAGGCTATGCGGGGATGGATAAGATTGGTGTCATTAATGGCAGAAGCAGCAAAGACAAGTGTGTTTCAGCAAGGGTGAAACATTCAGAGAGCTGGGGTTGTAAAAGCCTTTAATTAAAGTCATGATGCAAAGTCCATTCATTTAAATTCACGCTGGCTCTAATGAGTTTTGGATTAGGTCCAAAGAAGGAAAAACTGAATTTCACAACAGGGAGCAAATGGCAGAATTCAAAGGAGGTTGAGAGCGGGTAAGAGTGTTATTGAAGCTCCACCTGTATGTTATGTTATCCTTTTGGGATTCATTTTACCCAGCAGACACAGACATTTCATATGGTTTTGCTATGTTAAATGATGCCCAGGCAGCACTAATTCTTGTGTCTTTGAGAACTCTTACCAAAAAAAGTCAAATTAGACCCAAGATTGTGGCTGGGAATCCTTTCAGAATATATTTCCTTATCATTGGCGAGAGGCAATCCTGGCACTCAGATAAACAGGGTCAGATTATTGCCCTTCTTTTCATGCTGAACAATAGATAGTAGATAAAGTCTGGCAGCTCCTCAGACTATTTTCTGCTAAAATAAACTCAACCAGGTTGAGGTAAAAGACATGACTCCACTGAAATTAATGGGAATTTTGTCACTAAATGTATCGAGGGTATCTCTGTGGGGCTTAAATAAAGTCTTTGGTATAAATCATAGGATTTTCTTCCCTACAGCATGTGAGCATAAGACAACTTAACTTGTCTGTTTGTGGATACTCAGAAAAAATAAGGCAAATAAAGAAAACTTGTGATGTCAATGTGTATAGGTTAAAGTGCTTAATCTGGGTATGAAGGCTTCATCTGATCAAAAGCCCTTTAGCTGAGAGCGTTTACATGGGGATTTGACATGCTGTAATTTATGTTGTATTGACTTCACACCATAAATGGATTTGCTTTATCTTTCCCAAGTGCCTCAACTAGACAAGCCATTGGTTATAATTGACAGAACAGAATAGTTAGACCCATGGAAGTAGGCAAGCCGATACCATGTTGATCCAAACAATATGAATCCCTTGAATGTACAGATACCACTAGATTTATTTAAACATCTCTTACATTTGCAGTTTGATCAGTGTTATAAGGAATTAGCTCTGTGACCTACAATAACACAGTCATAGGTGTGGTTGGTTTTATTTGTAAATGGCAGCCTTCTTGAATCTACACAAGTTTAATCCAATTTTATTTCTATCAGTGAGGTAGCATGTCAAGCTGTGATAATGTTTTTCCCCTCCCACTCCTTGTTAGTTTGCTGAAAGGACATATTTACAACACACTGAAGGGCAGGATCTTTGTTACAGCTTCTTCCTGTACAGCAATTGAATTAATCATGAGGAAAGATGATCCTGAGCATTGGACCGAGTGTCAAGAACCATGACTTCTCTCCCAAGCTACAAGACAAATTTTCCATTTGGGATTTTGGGTAAATAGCTAGGGTCAAGATTTTCAGGCTCTTGTGCCTACCTGGGAAGCCCAAATCTATGTTTGGGTGTGTAAATCAGTGTACTGATTGTTTCAAGAGGGCTGGTGGAATAAGGTCTAGGACACTGCCCAGCATGCCAAATCTGGGACTTGATTGCAGATACCCAATGTACAGCTCCTAAGATCAATTCAGTTTGCAAGCATCCCACCTTAAAAAAAAAAAAAGAAAAATTAATTAGTTTTCCAGCTTTCATTGTTTTGGAGAAAAACCACATTCCAATACAGGCTCAGGTGTGTTTCCAAGTTGGACACACATGTTGCCCGATTAGCAGGGGGGCTTTACCGTCACAGGCGTCACTGGACAATCCCAATCCGCACTTGTGGGAAGACGGGAATGGGGAGGAACCACTGGGGCTGGTGGATCTTGTACCAAGCTGGTACCCAGCCAGGCTCCACCTGCAGTGGTGGAGTTCCCACCCATGAACTTGCTTCCAGACCCCCACCCCTACCATTCCCTTCAGCTTGCCTGAGCACGTGGTATGTGTCTTGTGATCCACGCTAATGTGTAGGGTTTGATACACACATTCCAGAGTAAGGAAGTTGATTTAATGGATAAGATAAAAAGTTAGAAAACACATAAAAAGGACTTTTCTCTGTATCTGTACCAGTCTCAGCTCTGCATGACCTGACTCATAAGTCTGCATTCTCTGAGGTAGGAACATGGGAAATTTTTTATTTTGGATTTGAGCTGTTCTGGCAGGTCAAATCTGGAATGAGGGTGGGTAATTTCATCCCCACTAACTGTGTTGCGATCAGGCGGGAGGAAGTCATCATTATACGAAAACAAAGTTTAGTAGTTCACCTTAAAAAACAAAAATACACATTATGAAGTTGAGATATATATTCTAATGCTTTCTGTGGAACTTCCAGACTATTTTGTAATACCTTGCTACTCAACAGGGGAAGATTTTTATGACTCATTATTGACTGCTATCATGTTTAGAAGTGAGCCTGGCTTGACATTTGATGCCAAAATGCTTGTGTGATTTTTGTTGCTGATAATATATTTCATAACTTCTGGGTTTTGGTTCACCAAATGAGATAAATGGCAAAACGTATATCTATATGTAATGCTTATTCTTGTTTCTAGATCTAAAAGACTTGGCTGAAAATAGAAGATAAAATGCTACATGATTCAGAGTATTTGAAAAATTAATATCTAATAATTTGTGTGCATGAACTTTGTCTTCACTTGTGTAAGTAGTTAAAAAATAGACATATGAAAATGCAAGGATAATTCATAAGAGCAAGAATTGACGTCCTTGAAAAAGTTAATATCAAGAAATATTTTCACCAGTTATACTCATCCTAATAGAAAGTTCTTTGATAGGGAAGATCTTTCATAATCTATAAACTGGAATTAAAAAAGGAATACTCGGAGGAAATAATGACCCCGTAATGTGTTCTGGCAAAATACTGTTATATTCATATAAAGTGTCTTTTACCTAAGTAGGGGTGGTGCTTTTTGGTCCTCTAAGGCTACAGCATAATCTGGAGCATAATTTTACATAAAACTCGCATGGATTCAGGCATAGTGTTAAAGTGTTAGGATAATTTGTATGGGTAGGATTCTTTCCAGTATTTTTCCCTTTACTTTAATTTTCATGTCTGAGGGAGAAATGAACTGAGAAGTCTAGGCTTATTTGGATTAAATGAATTAAAATTCTTGTGAATTAAGGTCCTTCTTCCCTTCCGCTGGGGTAGTACCTACATGTTAGAAGAGATGCCAGTTCACATCCATTCAAAAACAGAAAAAGAAGGAAGCAAAAAAGCAAAGTTACAGGAAGCGGATGACAGTGTGGCATCCACAGGAGACTTAGCAGGCATTAAGGGAGGCAGAACATACACTCTGCCTTTTACTCTGTTGAAGATCTGGATCCCACCACTCACTGCAGTGAGACTATGTTGATTTGCACTGGTGAACAGTTTGGCCAAAAACTAAGGCACAAAACATCTCCTGCATCTTTCTAATCCCACTTTCCATCAGTTAGCCAAAACAAAAGCCTCTGTAGATGGTGTATATGTCTCTTCCCACCCAGTCACGGCCTCATGGAATGACTTGACAAGCTGCTATGGCATTAGAAAGAAGTGCATCTTTATTTTTACTTCCTTTCTTTATTACAGAAAGTAAAATCAGTCATAACTACTGGCACCTCTTTCCCACGCCATCCTGAAAGCAGTTGACTAAGGCAGTATGAGAAAAGGGATGAGGCCAGAAGTCCCATTTCCTTTTAAAAAAGTCGTGGGTTTTAATTACTGTGTCCACACATCTTGTACAACACCGCCGGTCTGGACGCTAAGGAATAGCTGGCCTGGGTGCATCACCAAACAACACTTACCCTTAACGATGACAGCTCTCTTCAGAAAGGATGAATAAAGCACACAAGCCCTGGCTCATACCATCTTAGATGTTAATAAAACAGTAATAATTGTCTCCTTTTTAGATGTATCTAGATAATACCTTCACAGTTACAGTTAAATGTCAGCATTTGTTCAGAGCTGCTGCTATGAACAGAGTATTTCTTATTCAAAGACTACATAAATATTTTGGTGTTTTGGAAACTCTTAGTCAAGTTTGATGGCAATAACAATATAGCAAGTATGGAATGTCTTCCAGCAAAAGTATTAGCAACATTTTCCCATTTTGCTTTAAAAGGCTGGGCTTTGAGATATTAATATTAACTACTTTATAATACTAAGTTTTGGAAATAAATGCATGTTAAATATTAGATATGAGCTTTTAATCTTTAGGAAATCAATTCGGTTTTGTGATACTGAACTTGCTATATTCTTATATAAAAATACACATATACCTATAAGAGACAGAGAGACATAGAGAGAGGGATATATATGTAATTGTATATGCACTTTTCAGTCCAATATTAATAGTATCAAATTATTTCCATTTTTACTCTCCTTTGTTTTACAAAGTATATAGAGTTCTTGGAGACTAAAACAACAGACTAAAAATTATTTTTCTTTTTACAAAGACGTTCCAAAACTAATTCATAAACCTTCACAATAAATGAAAATAACACACTGGGACATATCCTTAGTCATTGAAATACTGACGCTCAGGAGCTTATACCCATTAAAAAGTTGTGGGTTTGCTTCCACTTTGCAAAGCAAACTGAAGTTTCTAAATAAGTTCTGTTGATTTGACTTTCACTTTCTGTTCCGCCCATTTTCCTCCCCCACCCTGCCTTTCATTTGCCAGAAAGCCCTGTCTAGCTTATTTACATGTGAAAAAACTTGGAGCATCATGTGGTGAGGTTCCAGGGCAACACTGAATCCCATTCAATTCTCATTTCCTCCCTGACAGTCACTATTGAATCAATCATGTTTTCCATGCCCTCTTCATGACCACCTAGGAGATCCCAAATCACTTTTCATCTGCTGTGTCAATCACACTCAGACCATGTCCACTTTTCATTACCAACACACTGTCATGTGACCAGCTAATCTGTCACTTTCTGACAGCGGTTAGTGTGCCAATTGATTTAATTAGCAATCAATTAGCTTGTTACTATTGGAAGTAATTACCTTTTATAGAGAAAAGAGTGCAGCTGGCCATAGCAATAAAACTGCACTAATAAAACTGCATTTACCTCCCCTTCTCTACATTCAAAGTCACTAGCACTCAAGGGTTAGCAGAATTATTGGTGACATGCACACGCTTGAAGAGTCCTAGGGGATTTCTTTGCTCTCCTGATTATGCTGGCAGACTCTTTCATTAGTAGAGTATTTATATCTTAGGAAATAGGTCTGATTAAGGTCAATGTTAACATTTACATTGTTTACTTCCGCAAAGGTTTCAGTATCAAATGTTTGCTAATGAAAGCATTCTTAAAGATGGCTATATATTAATGCTTCTGCATCTGCAGTGGAAAATTTCTTTTAAAAAAACCCACTGTGCACCTTTAAAAAGCATGTGTGGCATACTTAACTGTGCTGGTAACGTTACTTGCTATTTTTGTCCACTCTATAAAACACATGCAGAAATTTAACTTGTTGGGGAATAAAGTACTCTCATAAACCTTGGCAATTCTGCAGTAAAAACAGAAGTACTTTCTAGCTGTTTTCTGTTTAAACAATCGATGTAAAATTATTTTCTGTTTGATACGTAAACTATCCAACACGCATATATTTCTAATCTATGGTTGTGCCATTTCAAACACCAGGACTGAAGTACATATCACATACTTGTGCCATTAAATTTAACCTGCAAAATACTCCCAAGGCAGACAATGACTCGCTACATTAGCTCTGTGGTGAACAGAAGAGTCAGTAATGAAATGAGTAAGTAGACTTGTACTCCATTCATCATCCTGTTTGCTTCAATATAAGTGTTCTTTTATCAGCAGTATTGGTACTGATGTCATCACACTAGGCATAAATCACAGCACAAGTGACAATGTCCTATTAAGGGTCATGGTCTAAAATCATTATTGACAAATTAAAGACCACAGTTAGCCATTTTCCCAGTATACCCTCATTTGTGATATAGTTTGAACCTTTTTAGCTGGCTGCAGGATAAATAGTCATTTATAGTTCTGAATAGCTGTGTATGTTAACTCACCAACCACACTATGTTAAAAAAAAATGGCAAGAAGCCCAGCAAAGACAAGGATGTTAAATCTTATGCTGATCCTTGTCATCAATTCACATTTTATGGGACCTAGTTGTGAGGATTACAGAGAAGACACCATCACATACCAGTCTCTAATAAGCACTCCTCAGTAATGTCTACAGCAGATAGGACAAATTCATCACAGGTGTAATTAGGTAGAGCTTCTGCTACAGTCAATGAAAAGCAATACAGAGTAATACCAGGAACAACCCTGGACTGCTCCTTCCAGTGACTTTATTCCTCGCATAAATCAGGGTGGGGGAAACTCAGCCCCTCTGTGCCCAACCCATTTAAAAGCATCTCTCTTATCACGTGTTGTTGCTTTTCAGAGAAAGCAACACTTCTTCTGTGTATTGTCCAGCGTAGCCCCTTATAGAAATGCTGAACAGAAGGGCGTTGACCCAGAAGAAGTATTTTACTGTCCTTTTTCAGGAAAGGGTAGCGGGAACTCCAGATTCCCAAAAGCCCTGTTGCTTCAGCCCTTAGGTAAGGTGATGGCCGTAGCTCCTTCTGTCTGAGGAAACTATTTATGATACCTGCTGCGGTCATTAGTTACACTGGTGTTTATGGCTTGTTGGAGTTCTTGTGTTGCTCTTGTGCCATCGTTGTTTTGCCGTACAGACGTCTCTCCCCCACATCATTTTATGGAGGCCACTGGAACAGTCAATGGATGAACCAAATAAATTCACCGAACATCTGACTGTATCGGGAGATTGCATTAGATTAGACATTCACTTCCAGCTGCTATTGGCACAGTTACAGGGAAACTGTTTCTGTGTCTTCTTACTGCAACACCTACCTGAAGCACTGAGTTTCATATTGTTATCGATGGGTTCTAGTGATTGAGCCTGGAACTCCTCACAAGGTTGCAAAGATTAAAGTAAAACTCGAGCTGACTCCTGAATCTCAAGCAGTGATAAATCCCACCTTGCTTCTCTCATTTTGTCTGTATACTGAGGGTAAAAAAATGGAAAATGCTCTTTACCGTCAAAGGAGCTGAAAAAAACAGTATTTGGGCATTTTCAGGAATAGTTCTGAGAACCCATTCTAGTGCCATTTCTTTCGAGAAGGGATCTCTTAGCGTAGGGTGTGATTCTACCCCTTCCAGGATATTGAAATATCAAGGACAACTTATCTTGGTTTAAGTAAGGTCAAACCAATATTTTAACCGGAGTTACGCTTATTTCTGCCAGGCGTGGATCCTGGCTCTCTCCTTGCGGCTGTGAGGACGGGGCATGTGAAGAGGCAGCAGGCACTGCCTGGGTGCGGGCTGTCTGGCCGTGATGCAGCCCCCACCCCGTTGGGTGCGGCAGGAACGGGAGGCGAGGGGTAATGACAGGGTCTGCGTTATTCACTCCATTAGGCCAGTCTTGGCTTCCAAATCCATTCAGCTCTATAATCTCACTCATTATACAGTATGACTCTTTATAATGCCTAAAATGTTGCCAAGTATGGTGTTATAGCAGAGACGGAATGAACACTGTTATTAACATACACAAATTTAAGCAAAGCTTACTCATATGGCTCCTATTACCGTAGTATCTGAGCACCTAATTATCTTTAATGTATTTATCCTCACGACATCCCTCTGAGCTAGTGTAGTGCTATTATCTCCATTTTACAGATGGGCAGAGCAATAATAAGGGTATGACTAGGAGCACAGTCAGGGATTTCAGCAGGGCAGGCTCCTGTAAGAAGAAACATGCCTTTGGTGCAACGTCGTGGCCGGAGCTGGTGGGCAATCCGTGCTGCAGTGGTGTGCAGACCTCTCCAAAATTATTTTGAGCTATGCTGTAAGCCTGCAGTAGAAGAGTGGGCTTCAGCTCCCAGTCTGAGGGTGGGTCTAAGTAACTCTGAACTGTGTCTATCCAGTGTTTCTGGTCTGGTTGGGTTTTCTACTTTAAAAGTGCCTGTTCTACCTATGTAGTCTGTAAGCCTATATGATGACTGGCTGCTTTCTTGAAGTGATAACAAAGCAGTTAAACAAAAGAGACTGGACTTTCAGACCAGCTGATATTTCTTTCTGACAGATGTTTAACTTCGCTAAAAGTCTACAAAGTTTGTTAGGGGTGTTTATCCATCATTGGAGAATACATACAGGTTATATCTTACACGTAAAGGGACTAAACTCATCCCAAGTGTATCAAAAGCCACATCTTCTGTTACTCGGTGCTAAAGGAGCATTGGCATAAGTTGTAAACACATTTTTGAATCCAAGATCCAAACAGTCTTGTTCTTATATCTCGTCTTCAAATATTGCAATACTTGGAAGACCAGCTAATTTCGGGAGACTCCCATCAGGCTGGGACCGACAGGTGGGTTCTCCTCGTGGGACACCTCGCTGCATCAGCAAAGCAATTATGGACTTTTGCTCCAGAGTTCAGCCCTGAACATTAGCAACATTGGGACCTGGGAACCTTGGCTCTAGATCCTCACAAAAATAAAATTGAGATGTTTCAGGACAAAGTTCCAATTTTATCTCATGTCAAAAATGTGTATCAGGCTTTTGGTGTTCTGAATTTGAATTCTTTGCCTTAAAGATCACTGTGGATGTCAAGCACGAATTCCCTTCTACAATGCAATGATTAGCCTCAAATGACCCCAGACTCTGGTTTTCTTTAAGGATGTGACATTCCTAATACAGAAATATTTCAGATAAGAAACTTCTGATTTAAAGTGAATCCTAAAAAAATGTAAATTCATATTCCAGGCAATTTTAATACATCCATTTATGCTAAGAGCTGATAGGGATTTTTTTTTTTTACTACAGATTTTATAGGGTTTGGCTGAAAAACAACATTTTATTGTAATTACAACTTATGTGGGGTTGTAGCAGCTTAAATAACATTTTTATAAGGTACATCACATCCAAGAAAGCATCTCAGGTCAAAAATAAGATATTATCCAAGAGCAGCTCATGACTTAGGACATTTACAAGAAGTGTTTAAACCCAGGTTCAAGCACCTGAGCTCTCTGTTTCATGTCCTAGGTGAGTTTCTTAACTATAAAAATGTTGAATTTCCAGTTCCAAGTATGTCTTCAAAAAGAGACTAATGAGAAAGTCCAATAGCTAAATTTCATAACTGTCTTGTGGAAAACTTGGGCTGATGGTATAATTTTGCCCTGACATGAAACAGAGACCTTTTCTAAAATAGTGATCATTTTTGCAGGTTGGAGAAGTTGTTTGCTGCTCGCTCTACTTATTATTGTACGTCTATACTTATTATTTCACATTTCTATTACACTCCATTAAAATTTATTCAAATGTGGGGTGTTTTGGACTTTGAGCAATTTGTAAGGCACTCTGATTTTGAAGTTATGGATATAGTATTTTGTATTGAAGGTGCTTTAAAAAGAAGTCTTTTGTTTGTTTAACACTTTCTACAGATCATTTTTAAATTTTTTAAAGGACTACATATTACAGCAATCAAGAGTTCGACACTAAAAGTAATTGGTAGAGAACACAGAAAAAGAAGTATACAGGGTTACTAATATACACCAGGGCTTAAGCTGACATGAATTTTTATCTTAATTATCGGACAAATTTGTACTCCCACTATTTAATTCAATTTGCATGCATCGGTAGACACTTATTAAAGGTAATATTACATCTGTCATTTTAAGACTGGTGAGAATTTTATCATAGGAGCTGCACGAAACAGCCACTCTATTATGTAAAAAACTCTTTTGTAAAGCTTAAAATAACCAGTATTGCATCCCAATTAACTATTTGGAGGAAAAAGTCTTCTTTGTGGTACAGTTATACATAACACGTAATAATATGTAGGTCTTTTCCTATACTAGGCTGTATATGGACATAATGAGTTCTTTCAAACACCTCCTGTCCTTAATATCAGACCAAGAAAAAAAAAAAAGGCAATTGTAAGCTGATCTCAAATCAAGTTATTGAAGGACGATGTGCGCGCGCTATGGCAGGTTTTGCAGACCTTTTCCCTATGAACTGCATTTCCTATATTGACGAAACATAGCTGTCAAGTCAGCGCACGCTAACAGCTCCTAATTCATTGTTTTTCCTTGGGACAGAGCCTTGGTATATTGTAGAAAACGGGGAAGTAGGTAGCTATTCTCACTACAAAAGTCAGCTGTTCAATTACAAAACCAACAAGGTAGTTGCCATGGCACCAGCCCTATTATGCTGTGTATCAGTACAGAGGCTTAAATACTTAACACAAACAAACACATTTTTTTTAATATAAAACCCTTTTAAGGAAGTCTCTTTATAGCTCTAATAAATACATTGTCAGGCAATTTTATTTGATAGGCATTTTGTTAGGAATGTGATGTGTGGAATTTCCCTGGGAAAAATTTCACTCAAAAAGGAGCTGTGGAAAAAGAATTTTAAAATTATCCTAGTGGAAAAAGAAATATTAAGAACAGGAACAGCTGAACTGTGCACTACTTCCCTCCTGCACCTCTGCTTTTCAGCTGGTTTTAGACTAAAACAACATTGTCTTACTAACTCGATTACTTTAGTTGTGACTTGCAGCCATTGACCTTCCGATCAGTTGTCATTAAAAAGTCTGCTTTCCTGTCCAATGTTTACTGTGGGATGCCCTAACAAGATAATATAAGCAATGGCTTTTAATGGAAAGTACAATTTCTCAGCTGTGAAGAATGAGGGTTTCCCAAAGTATTCGCAAATCAAGACATATTGTCAGATATAAACTAGTATAATTGCCTTGGATCTTTAAAGACTGCAGAATTGGCTTACTGGAAGTTGAGATATTTTTAGTATTAGATTATTTTCTATTGCAGAATTAATCAGAGCATTACTTATTACTCTGGGAACAGAATAAAAAGATGATCTCAGCCTCAAAAATGTACTTTAGAGCTGAGCTGAGCCCTGTACTTTCAGAAGTGCACCGCCACTGTGGGTGACACCGGGAAGATCTTCATCAGCTGGTATGTTTGGTCTCTGCCTTGTATCCTCAACTTCGTTACGTTTTCACTAATAAGACTCGCAGGACACAGCCGTGACCAGATAAGGCTATTGATGTATATCCTAGCATTGATTTTTTTTAATCGGATTAAGCAGTTTGATACTAGGAACGATTGTTGCCTTCTTTGCCTTTTTGATGGGAATTTTACAAAATGTTACTTCATATTTTGCACCGATTATTTTCTAAAAGGCAAGCATTTGGCATCAGGTGTTGTTTTACAAGCAGTTGGGTACTCACGCTGCTCCAGCTGAAGTTGTATTTTGTTTTGCTGAAGAAAGAGAGGAAAAGACTGAGTTATTTGTTTCCACTAACATGAAGTTCTCTGCGACTTTCTATTGTTGCTATTGTCAAACAAGCCCGAATGGTGAGAAATAATCTGTTGAAGTTGTCACTGGATGCTGTGTCAAAAAACAGCCCATCAATCTCGGAAGAAATTTTAAGGGAACAGGTTTTTCATGCCTGTGCGCTGGTAGGAAGCCAACTGCGTGTTGCCATTTGATGGTAAAATCAGTGTACACCTGTTCCAACCAGCTGGCGGCATAACCTATGACAGAGGGATATGTCACTGCCGCACCAGCCCAAACTGCTGGCGGTGGCTGCATGACAGTCAGGGAAGACAGAAAAAGGAACTTGGGGACCAAAAGAGGAGGAGTTTACAGCGCCATTTCAGGGACACAGATGTGTGAAGAGTGTGATAAAAGAAGGAAACATCGGAGGGAATAAGCTCAAACAAAAAAGCAAATGTCATTTGCATGATGTAATTATGGACAACCATTGACTGCTTCGTAATAACACTCAGTAGGGCAATGTTAAACCTACTGCGAGTGCTAAAAAGGCCTCAGCTTGAAAAAAGGTCAGTGTGAATTAGTATATATTTGCAGATTAATTCTGAATGTTATATCATAAATTTTATAGCCTAGCGGTTACTGGTGTATAGTGAAGATGACACTAATGCAATTCAGACAGGATTAATTCAGAAAGGACTAACATCTAGCTTGTCACTTTAATTTGTGGGGAATGAAGAAAATGGAGATGTGTTAATATATGTGTATATTGTGTGCATGTAACATGTGCGTGTGTGTTAGATATAATTGTTATACCTCCCGCTGTGTTGCATCAAATTCACAACCAAAATCGCAAGCCGCTTTAAAAGCAGAAACCCTATCAAGTCTGCTATTTTTAAACTAACTGGATTATGAGTTCAGCTGCAGTTTCTTTCTTAGAAAAAACCAAATCCTGCTAACCCTTCACTGGTGTAAATGGTTATGCCAATGTACACCAGCTGAGGATGGTGTTGCTTAATCTATTGAATAGATGTGTTATAGTCTTTCTGCTCCCATTGTACCCTTATATACGTTTTTAAGTTAGTGGATTCTGGACATCTTACCTTAAATTTCGAGACCCAAAGCTAAATTTTGATGTTGCATCTACAGCGTGTCCCCAGTAAGAGAAGAAGGAGGCAGTATGGAATCATAAGTGCAGAGCTGAGGTACTTGCATTTAGTTGCAAACTATGCTATGGACTCTCTGAGTGCCTATGAGATTATCACCGAGGATTGCTTTCTTTTTCTTTGCGGGGGTCGACAGGGAATTTGGTCTAGATCCTTAATGTGGCATTTAGGTGTAATCTGGAGGATATATACAGTTGGAAACCTGAAAATCCTTTCCCAGTTGCCGCCTAGCTCTGTAGGCTCCCGGGTGCCATTGGTACTTTGTTCTGAGCTGGGTGCCTCCAACCATGGACATGCTGTAGAGTAGGGTTCATGACAGTGGTCCGTTTCAACACATTATTTGACAGTGGACAAAACCAAGCCCGAGTCTCTCTTTTCTTGCGGAAGTCCAGCCAACACCCTAAAGGACAGGGAGGTGAGGGGCTCCAGCAGCCTGGGGGTTCTAATCCCCTCTCAAATTCCGGCACAGTGGGAACACGTGTCTATGTTCAGAAGAAATCCCAGCTTGAGACCAAGGGGACAAAGCCCCTTCCAGTGGGTTGGAGTGAATGTCTACATTTAAGACAGCTGCTCGGTGTGCTGTACACCCCTTGGCTCTCCAAAGGGCCAACTGCTCAACACACAGAGCCGCTTGCCTCTACTGTAAAGAGCCAATTTTTTCTCCAAGTATTTCACCGGCAGTCAAGCTACTTTTCCCTGCATCTGAAATTTTAACACCTAGCTTCATCTTTTATTAAATGGATCTTTAGTCTAATCCCTAATCCTATTTTGTAAAATGGACAAATTATATAAAATTTTACAAATATATACACATAAAATATAATTATATAGAAATGTAATTTCTTCTTTCTTACTCACTGGATCCAGGGATCTCTTACTATAAAAATTTACAGAATCTAGCCCAATATACTTTTAATGACACAGGAGTAAGTTATTCTTAATTTCCTGTGCATGTTTTCCCTTTTTAATTTTGTTAGAGAGATACAAGTTCTGAATGAAAGATTCCTAAAGTAATTACAGAGATTCCTTTAAGGATTTTTCAAGCAATGTCTGTCTTCTGTCTTTGACAGGCTGGAGAAGGTCTGAGATATTGACTACACAGCAAAGATGCCTAGTCCAGATTGTTACAGGGGGCAAACAAAAGATGTCAATATGCTTTGGACTAGTGATAGAGTTATATTCTTGATTCAAATGGATTTTTCCATAATTTTGTTTTGTATTCTTATTACTATTTTCTTGATATTAGATGAGAAATTACGCTTTCATGAAAATAGGAATTTGCATTCATCCACATTTCTTTGGTTTTCATCAAAAAAAGAGATGAAACTAAAATTCAATCTCTTACAACTGAAAATTAGCACAATTCAGCCTGAAAACAAAGAATCAAACCAGAACAAATTCAGTTTGTCTGGGGAAGGAGGGGGAAGAGTTCTTTTCTGACCTCTTCTCAAGACCCCGTATTTCCGAGTCAACGCTCTCTGGATAGAGCTGGCATACCTTCATCACAAGGCTGTCATAAAAGGAAAGACCAGCAAATCAGGGCTTTGGGCTGTGAGAAACAAGAGCTTCAGCCCATGTGCTGTTTTCTGCCAGACCAGGGATGCCTACCCAGGTTATGATATAACTATAAAGTCATCCTTGATCAGCAAGATCCTTCTAATATTAGGGATCTTCAGGGTACCCTCTGACTTAATTTTGATTGTTCAGCAGTTATCCTGGGAAGAGGATCATGTAAATCACCTGATACACTACGCCCGTCAGCCGGCAGACTGAAAAATGGCCTTAGTGTTAGACCACAGTCTGGACTGGGTTGGAAGACCCTGTTGCCAGTATCCTGTAGTTTGGTCTTTAAGAGGAAAACATAATGTAAGGTATTTCGGTCATTTGGGGCACGAATAGCAACAGAAGAAACCCCAAGTACTATGGACATGAGCTGCATCTCTTCCTTGCAGTGCATCAGTACAGTGGGAAATAGTGTCCATTTGGGATAGTGATAACAGAAATTCATGCCTCAGGAGCCGCAGGAGAGGAGAGGGGAGGAGTGGAGAGGAGAGGAGAGGAGAGGAGAGGAGAAGAGAGGAGAAGAGAAGAGAAGAGAAGAGAAGAGAAGAGAAGAGAAGAGAAGAGAAGAGAAGAGAAGAGAAGAGAAGAGAGGAGAAGAGAGGAGAAGAGAAGAGAAGAGAGGAGAAGAGAGTCATCAATGGCATGCCTAAGCTGCAGTCACTCTTGGGCCTACAAGTATAGGTGTCTGTCTCATGCAATGGAAACCTGTTTGAGGTTGTAGGCTCGAGATGCAATAATGCACCTTATAAAGCAAAGATTTATAAAGGACTCACAGAGTGCTCTGAGGAGACATAATCACTAGGGCTGCTCTCAGACTGGTGAGAGGAGACCTCTGCTCACATGGAGGACTTCAGTGCTCCAGGCATGAGCGGGGTGAGCCATGGCTCCTACTTCCAACATTAGCTGGATTCTAACTGAAGGTGTTTGGTTTTTTTTTCTAGAAAACCACAATACTGTAAAACCTGGGAATCCCTGAGCTGCTTATATAAATTTATGCAAGATGTTAGCTGATACAGCTCTGCTCTTAATGTGTGTGAAAGGGTTTGGGTTTAATGTCTGAGAGTCATGTGTCTGCATGTTGCCAAATGAGAGCATTTATAACTTCTTAGACTTGCAATATATTTATGTATTCCTAGACCTATGTCAGCGGCTACCTTGTGCTGTGCTGTATGTCCTGTTATGAAAAGGGGCACTTTTCATATTTCCTTTTTCTGCAATCGTATGAAATAAATGGTTTTGACATGCAAGGGAGAAGATCCCCTCTTTTCCTTTATTCCAGGATGGACAATAACTGTCTAATGCCCAGTTAGCTGCCTGCCTTATGTCACTTTCCCATCAGACTCTCACTTTTCATTCAGTACTTAAAGGTGCAAGTAACCTGGTTTGGCCTAAATTTTGCACTGTTTATCCTGCAGGCAGCAGAATTTTCTAAGAAATCCTGAAAAATTCCAAAGACATGAATAGAAAATAAAAACACTACTTTGCACAAGAGGTAAAAAGCAAAAAACAGCGCTTCTGTAAAGTTGATCAGATATCATAACGGTGTCTGATATTAGCCAGAACCAGTGAAGAAACTAGAACACTCTGAATGTGAAGTATTTAAAAATAGTTTCATGACTACATAAATACCTTTGGAGTCAGAATTTAATTGAAACTTAAATTCTTTGAGAGTTATTAGTCATTAAAAAGAATGACCCTCTATTTAATTTTTAGATTTTAATCTCGTATTCTTTTCTCTCCCATTAGCTCAGAAACCAGCTTGTTATTGCCCCTTAAGGCTTTCTATATAATTAAATATTCCTGAAACTCTAAATGCCAGCTATACTGGAAGAACCTGAATCAGAATAAAGCAAGGTTATTTACAAAATTTTTCTGCTGAGGGTTTAGCACTTGAGTCTGCTTTTACTTATGTCAAGGTATGGGTCCTACTTTTCTTGGATCGGAATGGGAATTTTGGTCACCAACCTTAGTGCGATCACGAGTAGGTACCATGTGTCCATGAAGACACACAGCTCTTTTTGCTTAGGAAGATGATGAAGATATTTCTGGAGACAACTGTTAATGACAGCCAAGAGGTAAAACCCTCCAGGTCTGGAAACAAGGGACCAGAGCTTACACTTGGTAAAATGTGTGGCTGTGTGCATGTGTGTTGTTTTATGGGCAATGTAAGATTTATGAAGTCCTTAACTATAAAGTCCTTACTTTTAAGTGCTGGATATTGTTTTGTAAATGGGGTGTTAGATAAGTAGACCATGTGGTGGATATGGGTAAGTATTTAATAATCTAGGAATATGGGGTATAATTTAGCTAACAGTGCGTGTGATTGACGGTGAAGCATCGTTCCAGCATATTGATATCCATTTTACATTTTTATATGTCTAGTTATTGGAGAAACCAGCAGGAGAGCAACACAATGACTATATAAATAAATGCAGGACCAAGGTCCACTTTCAGGGCCCTGGGCAAGACTACACAGCTTTTTTTTTGGCAGAACTGAGCGCTTAAAAGGTCTGTGAGAAATTAGACATTGAAAAAGGAGTCTCTGAAGAGCAAAGCAAGCTGTGAGAAAGCAATTCATAGTCAGACCAGGTGGAAGAGACTCAAGTCGTCCAAGCTGTCTGAAGCAACCTTCCCGGCTTCTAGGGAAAGGTAAACCCAAGGGATGGCCAGCCACACATGACCATGTGATTGCTGCAGGACTGATTTTCTCTGGAAAGCTGGGGTTGCTCCAGCAGGGCAGTCCCAGCCTGGACATCATACACTGCTCCTGATGGAAGGGAACAGGAGGTGATCACACTGCTGTATGTGCAGCATAAGATGTCCTTTGGGAGCAATCAGTCTGTGCCGTGCCCTGCTGCAACATGGGGTCCCAGTGCACGTCTGTCCCTTCCCTCCTGTGATACCATGTGGAGGGCCTCAGTGGGATCGCAAGGCTTGGATGCTCCTCCTTGGATGCAAACCCTACAAGAAGATAGTGTTTCTGGCCAGCTTCAATTCTCATGCAAATTTCCTTCAAGTACAAGCAGACTTGAAATTGTCCCCAGGACTAATTAGGTCCTAGGTTTAGGTACAGAAATAAGCAAGGAAAAAAACTCAAAGGAGGACAGATTCTAGATGAAAGATGAGCATGAATGAGAAACTACTGTTAGCAAATATAACTCTCTTTTTAAATGGAGCCTGAGGTCTGTTCTGAGTTACTCCTGTGTACAGCGTGCACGATGAAGGCACAAGCTAGTTACTGGGGAGGGTGGTGGGAATAGAGGTCGTTCCTAGCTCTGCCAGAAGCTTCCTTGGCCAGTCTCTTAATCTGTATAGAATTTAATTCAATGCGGCCCTGGTCTTTGAAACCACCACGTACTATGTTGATGCAAGAAATAGCAGTAACAATAATATACCTGGTTTTTGTGGTGGTGTGGGTTGGGTTTTTTTCAAATTCCATCATTTACCACTTTTCATGCCTCTCAGCTTTACTTTGGCACGAAAGGCAAGGAAGAGGATTATTTAGGAAAATGTGGGTGGCAATAACTACCAACTTTATCCCAGGTAGTTTGAGTTTTACTGTTTGCATTTCCTGGAAAATCTAGGGATTTTGTTTGTTTGCTTTGGGGTTGGATTTACTGACTGAAAAAACAGTCGAACAAGCAAAATATTAAGAAAATACTTGATTGCTCAATATGAAGCCCATGATTTGTCTTGTAGCACTAGATTAAAAATAATATATCTTCAGAGGTACATTCACTTGCTGTTACAGAAGTTTAATAAAGTACTTCGCTACCTGCCAATATCCAGAGAGAACCCCAGACTAATGAGTTTGCACTGTTTATTTGAGTGAAGGGATTCTTTTGAAAGGTTTGAGCTACCAGGACTGGGTTAACTGTACTGTGATTTTTGTATTAAAATGCGTCTTCCCAGCTGCATATGTTCTGGATAAAACTGGGATCTGAATGAAGAGTAACTGGCTCAGATGGATCTGAGCACTTCAGTGATGATATTAGCTAGAAAAGGAGAACTTTGGGACAAAATAGCACTTTTTCATGACTGTTCCTTGATAGTCAAGCTGGTGTTCAACATTTCTGGACTTCCAAAGACAGCTGTGGCCAAAATTGTTTCTCCATTTAAAACTTACTGGCAAACTGCATCTATTTCTGTCAAAGGAGCTCAGCAATACAAGTTTTGTCACCTTTGTCTAAATGAAGATAAGTCCCTACTTTGTCCTTATATGTCTGAGCTCTTTTATTAATTGCATCTTGTTTCTTTTTTAATCAGGAAATCTTAAGTTTTATTTAATTCAATATTACAGAACACTTCTTAGCCATGAGGAGAACAAAGTAATACTCTTTCTCAATATAAGAAAGTCTATATTATGGTGGGAATACATTTGAATATTTATATAAGGAAAAAGGTTTACTGTGTAGAATGGTATACTCAAAGACCCAAAAGATTTCCTTTGAAATGTAAAATGTCCATATGTTAATTTCAGATGTGACTGCATACTTCTGCTGTCTTTTCTTTGATCCTCTTTCTCTCCAACATCAGTGGCATTTATCCGATTCTCATTATTATATCACCAGGGCTCTTCAAATTGCCTTATATTTGTTCTGGCAACATCCATGTGAAGTAGTTAAGTGCTGGTGCTTTCACTTTACAGACTGGGAACCAAGGAGAAGGAATTAAGTGACATGCCCAAGGACACTTGCAGAAAGACCATGGCCAGGCAGAGACTTGGAAATAAACCTTCCAGCTCCCAGACAAGCACCATCATCAGGTAACAGGACTCCCTTGGCTCTTCTTGTAGTACTACATCACCTGACTGCTCTCAGCTCTTTTTTACAAGCCTGAAGGCAGGGAATCAATATTAGAGTTCCTCTATCTCAGTGCCAAGGACATCCAAGCATATATCTAAATGTAAGTAGTAACAAGTAGGTTCTAGGTGTGGGATTTTCTCATCTAACTCAAGAAATCTGTGCTGTAGGTGACTACATCAGGGTTAATTCTCTTGCTGCCTCTTCGGTCCAGAAAAAGATGTTTCAAGGGTGCTTTTTGTCTAAGGTGGACAAGGTAAATCATGCTTCTGAAATACCTCTTTCACCCCACAGATGGTGTCTGGATGCCTAGTTCAGTGCAGAAGTTAGGTAGGAGGAATCCCAACTAACTTTGTTATTGTTTCCAAGTCAGCACACGCGCTTGCTCTAATGTTTCTTACCCATCTCTATGCCCGCTATCAGCACTCTCACACTCTTTAAAAGGACAAAGCTGCTGCTGGAAGGACATTCAAACCATGACTGAGTGATCATGTAGCATGGGATAAGTTGCTTACACTTTAACCATTGCTCAGTTCTCCAACCATTTACACAGCAAAGGTTTTAGTATGTGATAACTCTGGATCTGAAAGTGCACTGAGTACATCACTGAGGGAGGTGGGCCAGACTTTAGCCAACGGCACAGACTGCTGTTTCTATCAGGTGGACAGTGCTATGGTTTGTAGGAGATCAACAGAGTAAGAATCAGCATAATTTAATTTTTATTCAACTTCTGTAGTTCATTTTGCCACATCTTACAGCTAAAAAAAAAGGTCCACATCCCAAATTGTGCTATCACAGTGATTTTCATTTAAAATTGAGCTAAACTTTGAATGTGTTACTTTAATTTCCCTCCATCTTGTTTCCTTCTTTGTAATATGTGTGAATTAATACATTTGTTTTTTGGGAAGGAGTGTCTTAGGCTTTCTTCTAATGCATCAGGAGCTAAATAGTTCTACTGATCACTGTTTAAGGAAGGCTAACCTAATGAATTAAACATTGGCTTGAGAGCGTGGCTTTCAAAGAGGACTTTCTATGTAGGGTTGCCATGCTGCTGTCCATGATTTCCCAGGCAGAAATATGCATGCATGCATTATGGAGATGGATTCCCAGTGTGCAGTAAGCCAGGCATATCAGGTTTATTGTGCATGTGTCGACACTTTTTGGCACATTCATGAACGCATCCAACTTATTTGGCCTGCACTGTGCAATTGATATGTAGAAGATGTTCCTCTGTCCAGGACTTGCCAATGTCCACAGACCAAAAAGAGGTACCGTTACTACTGCCAAGCTGCCAGATATTGAGGAATGACTACTGTCCTCAAATCCCATAAAAATAAGATTTCTAGGAGAAGAAAGAGGACATATTTGAGTTTCCTGGACAAGTGGTTATCTTCATTTCACGATCTTAGATAAATCATTTCATCTGATTGCTTGCACATCCACATTTAAGGTCAGGCAATTACAATGCTAAGTTACACTAAGTGATATTATGAGATGAAACAGTGTTGGTAAAGAGCTAATATTCTTCTAGATGTAAATTTTCAGGAGCTGTAATCCATGAAAATACATTTCAAATCATTGCAGCCATCTCTAAATTTCAATAAAAGTTGATGGGCTCTGAGACATCCCCAAAGGAGATCCACAAGACATACTTTTCATTCTTTATAGTTAACCAGTTATTTCCATCTTGTATTGCACTAAAGACTAGTCAGGATTTTGTCTCTTCCCTTTCAAAAACCTGAAGAGCATTCCCAACATAGTGATGTGAACAGGAGTAGGTCTAATTGGTAGAAAAGGGATTGAGGCAGCTGATTTAGAAGAATAAATGTTGACCACAGAGGCAGCAGCTGCTCTTCTCTTAGACAATTCTTCAAAGCAAGCACAGTAGCTTGCTCTGATTTCCCGTCTGTTCTTATAACTCTTTGTTTAATGTCAGCCTGGGGACATTGCTTTCTGTCTGGTAGAGGGCACCTCCTCACCTTCCCAGCCTCCAGTTATTCTTTCCTGACAAAAACACTTGAGCATGAAGAGAAGAAAGTCTTTGCCCTTCAGAATGTTTGCTGCTAGGCTGCATTTGCCCCTCCACTGCATCATGAAAATCTGACTTCATCTGAAGCTCCAGTTGTATTTCTAATTACTTGAAGGGATATGACACTAAAGGAAAATTATGTGGGTTTTGTTTTATGTGATTTGTTTATAACTTAACATGGCACTTAATAAAAAAGCTGTATAAATCAACTGATACAAACAATCATTCCTTTATCAGGAAATTACATGTGCAAAGTATTGGTTAGTGGAATGAGTCTTAATGAAATTCAGTCAAAAGCTACAGATCTGAGAATGAACAGGGGCCTCTTAATAGAAGAAGGTTCTATTTTTCCTGTAAGGTTCAGAGATCCAAACAATAAAATAGTGATTTAATAGACTTTAAGTCAATCAAGATGATACAATAGTGTTAATTAGCCTTTTGTGCCTAATTCACAACTAATTCTATTGTCTACTTATTTATGTTCTAAAGTGGCCCTGATGAAATTTTTAATATTTCACCTAAGCTGAAGATTCATTTTTATGCTGGCTGGTAATTTTCTCATATATAGCTTGAAATTGTACTCTAGATAATTTTGCATAGTAGTATATCTACATGTCAGGATCATTGGCTGCTGTGTTGAATGGCTCTTCAGAGCTGACAACTGGATAATAGCTTTACTTTCAGCCAGCAGAGGAAGTCAAGAGCAAAAGTGTAGAGATAATGTGAATATAATTCATTATTCAAATATGCAAGTGATGAACTGAAAACAAAGAGGGAAGAGTAATAATGGTGTCATTATTTTTATTACTCTTGTTTTGCAAACGTAGCGTGAAACATTAAAGTAGATCTTTGAGAGATTCTCAACTGTACGGTGACAAATTTACTTTCTTGGCAATATTGATAAAAGGAAAGTAAAGCAGACAGGTTTCTACAGAAGGTATGCTGCACTGTTAGTTGTACTATTAAATATTTTCTTGTTGCCTTTTGCTCTTTAGAATTCATGTTATTAGTTACTCTTTAGAAGCCTGATCAGTGACTGGAAGAAAAGTGCATTGTTCTTGTGGCTTTTTTTAGTTAAGACAATCTTCAAAGCTTTTAAATCTTTGTAGCATGACTAACAAAGGCCAAATAGGCAGGTTATGTAAAGCTTTCCTTGAAAAATGAGGAATTTGCATGTGATAGCAAAACATCCGCCATGAAAGCAGCACAGAAATAGGTTTTAATGGAATAAGGACCTAAAAAGCATCCATTTGGTAACTGAAGTGTTTCCCCCTTACTATGCTGTTTAACACTCTACCTTTCATATCGTCTGTTTTACTTCTCCAATGGTTAGGTGAAGGTTTATTAAAAAAATCTTTAGTGCTTTTAATTTTTAAGTGTATGTACAGTAATATACAGAGACTTTTGGAAACAAAGATGAAAGACGTTTTCTGCTAAACTTACAGCAGGGGTAAAGAAAGTCGCCTGCAAAGATTACGTCTTGTGTGGGGCAGTGTGGCAAACACCCTTTTCTCCAGGCAGCTTCTGCACCAGAGAAAGAGAAATAAAGCATGGAGGAGGCATGGAGGTCTCACCTCCACATGCATGAGTAACAGAGAGCAAGGCAGCACATCTGGAAGGGCCCAGGTACAAGCCATGGCATTCCCTATCTCAGTTTAAAATCTCTTTGTAGCTGTATAGGAAGGCTTTGTGGATTATTTTTATAGTACCTGCAATGTGCGCATTAGTTGTTTATCATACTGCAAGAGACTGTATGGCATGCTTTTGTGAAAACTGTCCAGAATTTACTGGCAGATTTGACATGCAGCTGTTACGAGGTTACAGCTCGGCATAACGTTTTCTGGAAGACCTCGAGTAGGTGCTGTTCTGCAAGGAGTTAATTTGAGATAAGGAAGAAAGGGATTGTGATAGTTAAAACCAGCATTACCTTTGCGTTTCTAAAAGTAAGTTGGAGTAGGCAAGGCAGGCAAAGCCTGAGAAGAAGAGAGGATTGTTTTCCCGAATACACAAATGGGAGACTGAGTCACAGGGGAATTAAGGGTCTTGCCCAAGGTCAAAGAAGCTTGCGGGAGACCTCTCCCTACTCTCAGTTCATTGTTGTTCCTCCAAGACTGCCTTTCTCAGCTTCACAAGCAATATTTTGCCTCCTAAGCCAATGATATATTGAGAACTGATAGAGATTTGGTATTCAACTCTGAACATTTTATCATTTTCATGGTAAATTAATGAAGGTATGAAATGCTAAAATGAGTAGAAGTGCCACACAGGTTTGCACGATACTGTAGCTGCTGATGGATCTGATTCTCTTCTGACTTACATTATAAACACAGGTAAATCCCATTGTTTGCTTATTTACATCAGCTTAAACTGTAGAAGACTGGAAATTTAATTCCATTAATTGCTATTTCTATTTTTCTCACCTTTACCTGATTTCACACCTGCAACTTGTGCCCAAACTTGAAGTAACCTTTTTATCTAAGTAACTGACGCAGAAATTTGGCTGCCAGCCTCCAGCTGGAGAGCCTAAGAGGTTATCAGAGTTCTCCAGAGCTACAGTTTTGGAAACGGGCTGTGTGAAGAAAGACCAAGGCTGCTATGTGAACTGAGAGTTTCAGGAGCAGCTCGTTCCACTGCTTTTATGACCCTGAAAGAGTGGCTTAGATCCTGAGTCAGAAAACTATTTAAGCACGTGCTCAACTTCACTGGGACAGAAGCTTGTGCTTGCAGAAGCATGTGTTTAAGCACTGTCTTGAAAAAATATGGTTTCCTGTATCAGGGCTTTTAATCTCTCCATTCTCCAGTTCTCCATCTGTTAAAAAGAATTAACAGGTGGCAGAAAGGAAATGTTGTTATCTGTCTTCTGTTAGCTCTTTAAAGCCTCTGACTCCGAGTGCGTGGAGCCACTATCTCAGTGAGTCCTCAGCCTCTCTTGAAGCATCTGTGTCATACTACAATGAAAAAGAATAATTTATGCAGTTACTTAACACGTATATTATGCAACACTGAGCTGCCCAGAAGAAAGATTCTGAGGAGTGGGGAGGGACTGTTGACCTTCCTAGAAGAAGCTGTGCAGAGGACCCCATGCATTGCACTTCAGCACCAGAAATGCAGGGGCTTCACTGTTCTCCTGGACTCTGAACAGGTATCGGTGATGTTGAGATCAGACAGACAAAACTTTTCTTGGACAGCCTCAGAAAGGAGAGGAAAGGTCCTCCTAAAGAGAGCAGCTAATGCTGCCTAATGCAAGACGTTCCCTTCAGTAAATACCAGAGGATCAACCTACAGAGAACAGTTGCTTTGAGGTGATGATCTTAGGTCTGAGAACAGTGATCTAGAGCATGAGGAAGCTGGCCTGGCACAGGAGGAGTAGAAATAACCAAGTCTGCAAAGTCTTGAGCTTTGTTCCTCTAACATCAATAAAGCCAAGCCCAGAAACCAGTTATACTTGGATGCTACACCCATGCTGGGCTCCCTGGCTTGGAAAGACTCACAGTGCAAAAGAAAGTTCTTCATTAATTATTATTAGTAGTAGTTATTTGCATTGTATTATGAAGACCCAATATGCAATACAGAGTAAAATATAATTCCTGTTGTAAATAGTTATAATTTAATTAGATGAGACAATTAAGAATGGGGAAAAGATATAAAAGAGTGAACAAAAGGATAATTAACCAACATTTCATTAGCTCCAATATTTTTCCCTTTGTTTGGCTCTTTGAAGTTTCTTCCTTGCTTATTTTTTAAATAATTTCTTTTTAAATTAGCAAAATCATTTCAATTTTCACTTTGGCTCTATGTAAACTGGAGAAACAGCTTCTCATTAGAAATGTATTAATTAACGTGATAATAAGCATGATTCTGCCTCATGGATAAAGGCAGCCCTTTCCTATTAAAGGAGTGAGAAGGACATTATACACTAGCTGCTTCAGATGCTAAATAACAGTGTAACTGATCAAAGCCAGCCCCAGCCCATCACAGGGACACGCTGGGTAGTTGCCCGCATTACCAAAACCAGAGGGGCAGTTTTTCTTTCAGTGCAATTTCTTACTGCTCAGTTACCAGCTGTGTAATTCTGGTGGATGCGACCGGTAGATTTATTTTGCCCGGTAAGCGGGGCCGACCCGAGCACGGCAGCAGAGAGCTCAGGGCTGCCTGTTCGGGGGGAGTTTGCAACCTGCGCTGAGCTCTGTGCAGCAGCAGCTGCTTTGCTTCTAGTCTGCAAACCAGGCAATTAAAGTGAGCCTGGGTATGTCTGCAAAAGCTGAGGTCAAAACTTTGACTGAAGGTTCACATACTTAGCCTAGCCTGTGCTTAACACCGTGTTATTTATTCCCATAGCTTTCACAGTCAGCTTGGTTGTTTATCTGGTTGTTTTGCTCACTGTGTTCCTGGGAAATTTCTGTTCCTCTGAAGGTCGGTGGGAGTTTTGACAAGGGCTGCAGCACAGGTGCGGTTCCAGCCCTGTATAACCATTTGTTATTGTGCTCGAGAGCACCTTCCCCTTAGATGAAGGGCAGGAATGACATGGGGAGGTAGGAGCGGCAGGGGCTGGCTTTCACTGGCGGGCGTTTCCACGAGCCCCGTGAGCCTGATAGAGTTGCCGTAGGACAATTTCCTAAATGCTCACTCTCTGTATCCTGGATCCTTGTCCAGGTCCAACACTCTTGCACCAGTTCCACAGGTAGAAGTAGTAAAGAAGCGTAGAGATGGAAGGAGTGTGATATGTGAGTTATTTTCACAAGTTAGAGATGACCCCATAACTCATAAGTGGTGGAGCGGAGCCTGCAGAAAGGAATTTCTGTCCACCATTGACTGTGCTCACTTATTTATTGCTTAGCACGTACCTCTCATCATCAACAATGGAAAAACTAGTTTTCTGTGTGAAGCTAATGCTTTCGCTTGCTTGATCGTGGGGCAGGGGCTATCTCCTTCCCCCTCATCCCTATGAGTGCAAGATATTTCCTTGGGTAACACATTTTCACGTGGATTCTGAGTGTGCTGGGTTGTCAGCTCCGTGCAACATCATAGCCAAACTTTTTAGTGATGAAACAAATTGACAAGTATGTGTGTGACATGGCATCTGACTATCAGATGTTAGAGGAATGCAAAAGGCATACCATCGCGAGGCATATAATTCAGTGTGTGTGTGTGTCTGTATATATAGAACTAACAATTTATATTCTAATCATCACAAAGCAATCACACTGTGAGTGCATTTTTGTTATTAATACTTTCTCTTTGATGCATAAACAATCCCATTTGAAATTCCTGGTACCAACTATGCTAATCTTTCACTGGAAAAAACTTATTTGCAGAGGAGGAAGAATGAAGGGTAGGTAAGCGAAATGTATTTCATCTGTTTGAAATAACTGCAAAACTATCAGCATTAACGGTGAAAATATTTAATGAGTATTGCACTAGCCAGCACCAAAAGTAGTGAGATAGATACAGAATTGCATTTGTTCTGTCACAGACATGACTGACATTTAATTATTGTCTATTTTTGTGCTGATAATCTCATTCTTATCATTCCTTGTTAAATCCTTTAGAACCCCAAGAAAAATGAGATCAAGTGACAAAAATAAGATAATGAAATCATATGAAATAGAATGAAATTATATCTTGTAGGTAAGAGGTGATTCAGGAGTCTAGGTTATTTTATGGGGTTGTGTAAGCTCTATAAGTGATTGTGAATTAAATGTGTTGAGCTCACAGAAAAGCTTTGGGAAAGAATGGCTGGTTGCAAGCTAAGCTGACTCCTTGGTTGCCATTGTGCAGCGCATGCCATATGCAATGATGTAAGATCATTGTAAACCTCAAAAGATGGTGAATTTAAGTCTTGTTGGGAAAAAATATATATCTTTCCAGCTCACTTCCCTTTTGCTAGTTTGTTCCCTTTGTGCTGTTGTGAAGCCTTTGGAAGCCGGTTTGTCACAGTGGCTGTAAAATCGGGATCTATTTTTATCATTCTTAGCTTTCAGCCAGAAAAAGGCTTCCCAGTCTTTTGCCAAAAACTATATTGACTATACAACCCGATCCAAGCTTTTGAGTCACTGTATATGTCTGTTTGCAATATGTAACAGGAAAACACTTCTAGCTGAAGTTTTAAAGGTAGGAGGTAGGAAATCTGTTGCAAAAATTAGATGAACAATGAGTTCTGCTAAGGGAAAGTCAAAGGCAACACTCACCATTGATTAGTCTTTTCCAAGATAACCTGTTAAGTTCATTGAAAAATGACTTTGCAAGTTGTATGGTGATGAAAACACTGAGGGTTTAATTTTGTTTCCTGCTAACCTCTGAATGATGTAGTGGAAATCTAGTCAATGCATGCTAAGAAAAATGCTGACAAACAAAAGTATATAACTCATGAATGTGCTAATTTACTGAACAGGAATATTACTTATCTGAGTGCACTAGGTAGTGACCATTTCAGTGTCTGCATTTCTGCCAGCTATCCTGCAAGTGGGTTTTGTAACTCTTTGATGACAAAAAAGTGTAGCTGGTGCAGAAACATGGGAATCTCTTTCTCCTCCCTTCACAGGCTTATCTGTGGCCTTGTGAAACAAGCCTAAGTTGTGATATGGGGCTTATTCCCAATTCTGTCATTGACTGTCTGTACAACTATAGGCACAGGTCTTGAATATTCTGTCCATTAGTTTCTGCCTTGTAAAATAATGTAAATCATCATTAAAACATGGATGAGCAACAGTATGTGAATTCAGAAAGCTCTTGCCATAAGAACTTGTTTGCAAAGTATTATTACAAGTACCTCTATCTGTACCAAAGTTGATTATTTAGCGTGGAAGAGGATATGTTTGCACCCAACTTCTTTTTCCAAAAGCAGAACTGTGCATTTTATGAAAATCATGTCTACAAGTAGCCTACTGCCTAAGCTTTGCTTCTTGGGGGAATAGCAAGGGAAGTGGCTCTAGTAGGTGTTTTTCAAATGTTGAAGATGCAACATTTGAGATATTCTCTCCGCTTCGTGCTCTAGCTCAGATAACCTTCCTCATACGGGAACTCCTGCAGTGAAACGGCGGATCTCTGTTCTGCTCCTTCACCATGGAAATTCAAAACGGAAGCCAGTCAGGGTGCTTTGTGCAGGTGATCTGCCAGGCTGCACAGTCACCAGAAAAAAGGATGTCACCCCTCCCGAGGGTGATCAACAGCTCCTAAATGAGGTGCTTAAAGTAGGCAATACGAGTATCTCTGTCTCTAAACCTGCACGCTGTTTTGGAGGTGGCTGTTTTTCACATTTCTGTGCTCAAGTTCAGGCCAAGCCCAAACTCTCACATTTAGACTCCCACATTCTGGCAGCCTGAAAACACAAGAAGGTGGCTTTCGTTCACTGGTTAGGAGAATGGCTTCTGCAACCAATCTTCTACCCAAGCAATGGACTGTGATTGCTCCTTTAGGTTTATGCCCTCCATTTCCATCTTACTAACTTGGCCTAAAATGCCCAGGTACTGGCTGTAATGAGTAGCCATAATGAATGCAAAGAAATGGCGTATTTTATAGGACTCTGTAGGGTGCTGGATCTCTGAAGAGAAAGCAAGAGCCAGGACCGGCACTGTGCTGAGGATAAAGCTTTTTCAGGCCCCTGTTTCATTCATACTATTGGAGAGAACAGGTTGTTCCTCAGCTTCTTCCAGTGACAGAGCAGAAATCTTCAGAAATCCGTAACAGAGCTTAGCTAATATTTCAAAACTTTGCTGCTTTACCAAATAAATCTGTCAAAGATTTAAATTTATTAAGCTCATTTGGGAATCAACACACATTTGTATTTAATAGAACCTGTGCTATTTTTTATCCTCATTTGTTCCTAAACCAGAAAATTTTAAGCTTAGTTTAAGTTTTAGTTTAAACTTTTAGAAAAGTTTAGCCAGACATAGGCTAATCAATCGGCAGAGCAGAGCACCCCACATCAGTGGCTGTGCAGATGTACACATAATCCTTTCAACCTTCAGAGAGCTAGCAAACTAATTCTTACCTTGAGTTTTATGTTGAATTGGCTTTGCTTCAGTGAGCTCCATAGCAGTGACATTGAACGTCTGGAATGGCCCGAGGAACAAGGGAACAAAATGATCCCATTTTACCAGGCAATTGCTGGTGCTCCTTGTAGTCTTGCCCAGTTGTCGCAGCTCAGCACTTAAGCTCTAGAGACCTCAGTGCAGCTGCACTTCCTGGATGTGGATGCAGGAATTGCACCCTTCCACGTGTCTCTCTTATTTCCCGTACTCACAAGCACGACAGGAACAAGAGACACACTGTGACAACTTCAGTAAAGGGCATGTAAAGGCTCAGTGCTTTGGAGTGGTCAATGAGCTCCGCAAATCCCAGGTAAGGACGGCAATGTTTGAAGGGGACTCTCAGACAGTGTGCTGTCTTTGTCCTACTCTGGAAACCTTCTGTCTGCAAAGCAAAATTGGCTTTATAAAGTGTTTATTTTAGAAAAGCATGCACAGTGTCAAATATATACATATTGATTTATTTTTGACTAGGATAAGTCTATGTTACTAACATACTAACATCCCTCAGGCGGAATTTAGATATGTTATCTGGTAATCTATTGACATTTACATGTCCATAGGTGTTAATATAGCCTACATCAGCTACATGTTTCAACAGAGGCTTCCTCTACTCTCCTCATTTCATACATAAAGACCTAAATCTCTTTAAATTATTTCTAACTTTCTGAATTGGAAAAGAACATAGAAATAGCATTTAAACAGTGGATTGGTCTTAGGTATCTTTTGGTTGAGTTTCCTTCCAGTCATTCTATAAGCCTCACTGTTGGTGATAGAGAGAATTAAATCTGCCTCCCTTCTGCCTGACAAACCTATAAATAAATAGTTGCAGCTGGGCCTGTTTGCATCCTCTGCTATACTAGTATTCATGCATTATACTGGTATATCACTCATGGTAAGAGAGAGGGGAAAGCAAGCCTGTTAGCTTGTTTACACTTACTAGTTGGAGATATTCCTGAATAATAGAGTTCAGGAGGTTTAAAATAATTCATGTATTTCCAATTACAGTGTTACTAACCTTCGTTGTGGTCCTGGACTGAATTAATCATGTTCTTTTCAAAATGTAATGTAAACAGAGGCTGCAAAACTTTCTAACTGCTTTGGGAACCTTTAAACATGTGGCTGCAGGCTCCACAATCACTGACAAGGTTTTGCAGATGCGATCACTGCTTGGTGAAAAAAGAGCTGTCCCTTTGTTACACAGTGGCAAATGAGTAATGTACAAACTCTGTCAACCTAAATTCATAGGAATAAAAATTCATGCTAATTTAGATCGTGACTCGGATCGAGAATCTATTCACTCATGTGATCCCCATGGGAATCTTTCCTTTGATACCAATATACTTTGAAGCAGTTATCTGACCAGTGTCAAAGCAAGTATTATTGTAATATTTATAGTGAATGGTCAGTTGTGAATTTTAGTCTATAAGGTCAGGTAATATATAAATCTATATTCTATCTTTAGTTATAGGATAATGGATGTACTTCACAAATGCAGTCAAAACAATTTACCAAGGATGAAATGCTCATTCTGAAAAGCAAAGTCTATCACACACCATCTGCAGACAGTAAAGTGTCATGAAGACAGATTTAGTGGCTTGGTGGTTGTTCCCAGGGAGCTCCTTCTGCACTGAAATGGTAACATGAGAAAAAGTGCTAAGATAATTGCTGGAAGACTGAAAAATTATCATTTGTATCACTATCAGAGAGGTGGGAGAAGCAGATGTTTCAGAGTAGGCGAGGCGATGACTAGGCTGCAGAGAACTTGGACAGTGAAGAGGGCATGTTGCTCAGTAGTCATCAGAGCCCAGGAGACTGGGTTTGCTTTACAGCATCGGTGCGAAAAATGAGCCCCAGACATGGGTTACAGCTTTCTCTTGTGAGAACCTTTTACACAGACGATTTCCTATAACGAGCAATTTCTGTTTGCTGTAACATAGAAGCGGGAAAAGATTAATATAAGCGAGCAGTATAAATAGTTCCCAAAGTCTAGATAAAGGCTGCAGACAAAACTCTCTACCAGTTTTTATGCATCTTCAGCCTCACAGATGGTGAGACAGAGGCTTGACAGATAATACTAAGGCTGCAGTTCAACTTCAGATGTGCTGAAAAACACCCATCACCGGGGCCCAAAGCTGGTCCTAAGGTCCAGTTACGGTGATGGCTATCTATGTACACATCCCACAGGCAATACATTTCAACTGCCGGGTTTCTTGTCTTCTTACTCCTTGCCCTCTGCAGTTGGTAGCTCAGTGGTGCTGCTTTTCTCAGCTCGGCCTGCTGAAGGCCCCTGGATTATTATTCTTCCTTTTGATTATCACGGTCTACTAAGCAATAACATGGGGCCTGACCTGTAAGCTAGGTAAGTCATGACTCAGTCATGGCAAGTGGCAAATAAAAAGAGAAAAGGAATATCTTACAAGATGTTATAAGGCAGCCTTTTTTAACAGAGTTCCCATACTTTACTTCTCCTATATTTTATTAACATACTTTGTTTTTGAGGTTAGCATAAAGAAAAAGTCTCTGGAGTTTGGCTAGATCTATAATTACACACACAAAGAAAGAAAAAAATCAATGCATACTATTTGCTACTTACTTTTACACTAGCTATTGCAAAAACACAGAGTCTATATGGCTTTGCACTGCCAGGCAGCTAAGTTCAACCTCGGGGAGGGGGCAGCAACAGCATTGCAAGCGCAGGTGGAAATAGGTCTGTTTGGTAGAATTGTTATGTGTCTGCAAGATGTTTGTTCCGAGGAACACAGTATTTCTACATATGTTATGTATTAAGGAAAAGGTTTCCAAGCTGGAGGCTCTGAAGCATTAATGTCTTACGTTTTAGCCCAAAGAGCATCTAATCTGACCTAAGAAATGTTGAGGGGAGTCTTCTGGAGTAGGCATAGAATGACCCCTGAAAACAGGTATGGTCAGATACGGCTATGGGGAGGTCAGCGCTACCTTCACTGGAGTGGCAATCTAAACTGAAATCAGAGCTTTTGGGTCAGCCCGGGAAGGAACCTCCATAATGATATTTTAGTGTGTGTTTGGGAGAGTAGGGGAGGGGTGTAAACACACAAGGAAGTTCAAAGTTTGAATGACTTTCCTATCTATTCTTATAAATAAGGGACAGATTTTTCTCATTCCGTCAGGGCTTATGAGAATATCACCCACACTAAAAGAGACAGGCATATTATTTCACTCTCTATTGTTCCATATTCCACTGAATATGCAAAATGAAAAACAGGTGATTGCAGTGCATGTGTGTGCTTTTTTTTTTTTTTCCTTTTGGGGGGCAAAGAAACTTTTGATCTTCAGTCTTTACAGAAGCAACCCAACTTTAAAAAAGAGCACTGTCAGATTTATTATAGCACTGAAAAGTACAGATATTATGCTTACCATTACTCAGTGACCTCTTTAGGTTTGCCATCATGGTCCAAGATTTATTGCCTTCTGTGTTTAAAATGCAAAAGGATATGTCCTGTTAATATTTCTGGTTTTGCTGTGAAGCAATGACTTCCTGTTTGCTAGTACCACAGGTAAAGAAGACACAAACCACAAGTGCCAACACTATGTAATTTTTTTGGTCCTGAGTCCCTAATTTCTCAGTCATCCAATGTGTTCTGTCAAAATGCAGCCTGAAAGTCTAGACCAAGAGATATCTATGATAGAAAGTGTACATCAGTATTTCAAGCCCTCTAAATTTATTCTAGCCATTTGACAGTTGCTTGGAGATACAATCTCAATTTTTTTGCAGTAGCCCCTTCAAGTGGATATTTATGGCAGATACAACTGTAATTATTTACCTGTAACAAAGTCCAGGTCTGCCTGCTCCAGGTGATACAGACAACAGAAGGACACAGAGAAAATATTAATCTTCTTTCTGTCTAGATTTTGACCTTTTGCACCCAGCTTCTTAGCTCGTTATGGAAATGGGGCTGTGTTTATTTTTTTTGTTTACAATTTTTGTTTCCTTACTCCATGAGTCTATCGGTTATCAGTATCAGTGACTAAATGACAGTTGAGGGTCTGAGTGTGCTTCCCTGACTTACATTTAGTGTTCTTACTTACTTGCATTAAAAATGCTGAAGTCAAATGGGACTATTCATGCGAGTTAAAGTGATTCCTGACTGAGAAAGTAGCACATTTTGGGACACAGAGTTTTTATTAGCGTAACTCCCATTTTACATAGAAATAGTTTATTTAAATAAAAAGAAGTGAAAGAGAAGAATGACAGAGAAAATAACTGAGCCACAAAAAATGGGAATCGGTATCTCATCCTGGTAAAGGTACTAAACCTGTGCCTGCTTTTAAAAGGATAAATAATCCTGTTGATTCAGCTGGGACTATTTGTGCCGTCAGGCACGTGCTGAAGAAGCTGAACGATTCAGAGCCACAGCAACTGATAGTATTTATATATATTTTAAATGCAACAGCAATAAAACAGAATACTTTGTCCACTGCATCGGGTGGAGCAATGAGAGAGAATAATAGGAGCAACAAATTCTCATTTGCTTTTATTCCTTCAGCAGAAACACAGTGTGTTTGAATTGGCCACATTCCCATCGTGTTCATGTTTCTTGGTACACAGGAAAGCCTTAGCTGGGCTTGGTGCCATCTGGTCGTGCTTCCATTTGGCTTGGCAGAACCAGTCTCTTAACACCGCTCTCAAAAGTGGTCTTCCCATGGCTTCTAGGACTGCTTGTTGAATGCACCACGCAAAATTTCTTGAATGAATGATTTCAGAATATGGAAACTGTAGAAAAAGGTTCTTTTACTTGCAAAAACATTATTAAGAGGAGGGTTTAATTATGTACACTATTTTTCCTTAATGCATGTCAACTGAAAATGTATTTCTTTCTGCTTGGAGTTTTGGTTTGGTTTTTTACATGGAATAATTTCATCTTTGGATTGCATACTGTTAATTTGAGTTTTAATGTGTTTTTCCACATTATCTGTAATTTGATCAGTCCCCTTTACATAACTTCTAATAATTTGCATTCTCATATTTTTGTATAAAAGCTCAGAGATATTCAGAATCAGAATAAATCATATGAGAGCAAATATCTCTGGGACGGGCGTATTATCACTAGCAGCACTTTGGTCAGTAATCCAAGCACTGTTGAATGCTCAAGTTACATTTGAAAAATATTCCTGTGAGCAGTAAGTAATAATACTGTCCAAAATCACTGTTCAGCCCCATCTTTGGTTTTTAGCTCTGTGTAGCTACTACATCTTGCTTTAGTTGTGTTTTTCGGACGTACTCCACCTTTACAGACCTTCTTGCATCTAGTTACTCTGGGAAGCAAGAAAACAAACCGAATTCAGTGTTACTCCAATGAAGGCAACACAGTTACATGATGGATGAATTGAGTCCATACACCACGTCTTTTCAAAGCTAACTTTTTTCACCACTAATTTTTTTACAGCGGAATTTTTCAAAGTTGTTGAAAATCCATCCAATTTATTATACGTTTGCCATCCACTAGATGATAGTGTGCAAGATTACTAAGAACTGATTCCTCTGCTTCTCGGCTCACTGAAACCGTCATTTAAAGCAAAAAGTAGTTGTTTTATATTAAAGACTTTTTCAGCACACAATAGTCCTATTGATAAGGAATAGTTCCCAGAAAGCGTACAGGCATTTTTATTTTCCAGTGAAAGGTCCTACGCAGGCTGGATGTGGAATTTACAGGAATTACCAATACTGTCTTGCAATCAAGTCACCAAACTGAGCTGTTTTGCAGAAGTCATCCTAGCCTGCAATGAGATTTTAGGAAATCTCACTGCCTTTCCCACCATTCTCACAAGCAACCAGTCTGCATGCTTCCCACATCCTTGGGTATGATATAGACTCTTTAGTGCACCTCTAAGAATAAACGTACTCATATTTATTTCAAATGCCTCAGATACCAAACACAATCGCTCTCCTGAGCGCAGAGGATCTGGATCCAGTGCAGGCAGTGTTTCCACACTGTTATCGCCCCTACGTTACCAGCTGCAAAGCGATATGGAATTTCATTCCATTTCTGGTATGCAGCTTCAACTCTTGAAAGCTATGATGAGATGTTCATCTTTACTGAACTCATTTCAGCAATGTGTCCACTGCTTTGAACAATTTGACACACAGAGATGCTTTTTACAAGTTGATTTTTGTTGCTTTCTTTTTGTTGACATGACTCACTTGTCAGACTATGTACTTGGGTTTTCATCACCTCTTCCCTAGTGGAGATTGCATATCTTCATTTTGGCAGTTTCTGGATTCCATCTCAAAATGTAACTACTGTACTTTGTTGCCTTCAATGCTGGAATCTCTAGAGATCATTTTTTATTGCTGTTTTGGAGGGGGAGGAGGTTAGTGATTTGGCAACAGCCTTGCAGCTGTGACCCAAAACTTCCTATTTTGCTCTTTATTTTTATAATAGTGTGTATTATTATAGTATCCAGAAGCCCAGTTTCCAGCCCTAAGACATGATGACAGCAGATACAATTAAAAGCAGCACTTTGAAAATTGCACATACTAAAACTTGACAGGATCAAGTTTGTTTGCAAACTTCCATAAAGCTTGTTAAAATTGCCTGAAATTAAAAAAAAAAAAAAAATTAAAAGAAAGTGAGCTGGTTTAGATCCAAGTCTACAGGTTTTGGATGGCATTGGGAAACCGGGGGAAACTTGGCGATTCATTTGAGCTCAGATTTTTTAAATTAGTGCACAAGAAATATGTGAACATAGCTCAAAGGCAAAGCAAAAGCAGAGTTTGACTGAATTTTCATGATCCTGATTTATATGAATATTCATGGCGTTATGGGCCGAAGTGCCATTAAATGATCTGGTTTATTCTTCTGAGTATCACATTCAACTGAATTTCATCCAGTTACTCCTCCATTGAGACCAATCACTTGAGCCTGATGAAAGCATTTTTTTTGGCAAAGTGTCATTTTCAGGATGGAATGTAGTTTTACTTTGTAGACATCAAGAAATGAAGAACCCCTCAGTTCGTGTGGCTCTCATTGCCAAGAAGTTTTGTCTGTTTAGTTTGGGTGTTTTTCTAAATTATTAGTTTTGTCTGATATAATTTTTAAGTCATCAGTCTTTCATACTCCTTTTTATGTTAAATTTAAAATCCTGTTTCCCAAAAAAGTATTTTATATATAATTATCAAGTGATGAGGTAATCAAACTGAACACCAAGTCTGTCACTCTCAGCATTTTGGACAGATTTTTCCACTCCTTCTTTTATAATCAGTTTATTTTTTAACATCCTGGGAAAAATATGGACACCAGAGCTACAGGCTCTAAAGGCATGAGGCAATATTTTGTAGGAGATACAGCAATGTCTTTCTAGTAAAAGGGTTTGACTGCTGCATTTAGGTCTAATCACTGTAAAGAGGCACACCCTTCCCCTCACTGTGCATTAGCTTGTTCGCCCCAGGATTGCTCTAGCCCTCTCTGCCACAGGATTGAGCTGGGAGCTCAGGTTCAGTTGCTCATGTGTTATTGTCCAAGAAACTTTTCAGAATCACCACTTTCCAGGATACAGGTCCTTATTTCTGCAAGCATGGCCTCCATTTTTTGTCCCTGAATGTCTGCCTTTGCATTTGGATCTGTTGCTGTGTGCTTTGCTTGGATATGCCTAGTTTACCTGATTCCTCTCTTCTCCTTGCTAGTATTTACTATTCCACCAACCTTTGCATAATCTATTCACTTTATCGGCAAATATTTTTTTTATTTATCTTCACAACCGCAATGAAAGGGGAATATAATTATTGGTAGAATTGATTCCTGTGAAACCCATATAAAATACTCTTGTTTGGTGGTGGCTAATTATTATTTTTTAATTAGCTTTGAATATATTTCTTGTTATGTCAGAGCAAACTAGTGAACTACCATGCTCAGCCTCCAGTAATTCCAGCTGATGCCACTGCGACATCCATCTCAGTAGTTTAAGCCAACATAGCATAAAAGTATACAACATACTATTGTTGCCTATCAAATGTTTATTTTGTGATTTCAGACCAACTCAGTAAACCCTAGTTGCAGTGAGTACCCTGGAACGATTACACATCATGCCAGAAGGTATTTCCTTGTATGAGTCGTGCATTTCTTCTAGACTGAATTTGCACTCTAAGCTCTGGTGTTCAGAGGATGAGCAAATTTTACAGCTGCAGAAGGAATTTGGTTTTAAAACTCAGACATGGTGTAATGAACTTGCTTGAATATATCCTGGCTGATTGTATCACATAATCGTCTTGTAACAGCAGCTAACCTAAACAAAGTATCCCATTTTCTATGTCAGTCAACTGCTCCTGTGATTAAGGAAAATCCTGCAAGAGGTTATAATGGAGCGTTTTAATCAGAGAAGGTGTCTCTACCAAACGAGTCAGAGCACTGAACCTCACAGTCATGGCACATGCATGTTCAGGTCTAGAAAGTGTCAGGGAGGATGTCAAGCTACAGATTCACGTTCAGGACTTGCCCACCATCCTCCAGAAATTCTGGGATGTTAAAGGCCCAGAGGTTTGGTGCAGACTTAACTCTAATGTTAATCTTATAGTGGGGGTCAATTACCTACATATCACAAAGGTTTTATCTTACCTCCTATCAGTGCCGTGCCTGCCCAGCTTCTGTTTAAAAACCATGGCAACAAAAAGTCTCTGGTAGTCTTCATGAAATCTCATTAATTTAGAAATCTAGTTACTGTAAGACTTTATTTGATTATGATTATTATTACCATGCTGATTTGGGAATTTATTTCTTTGGGGGTATTTACTGTCTCATTTCCTTCAACTCTTTTGTGGGCAGTTAGGCAGAGGAAGAAACGGAGGGCTTGAATTGTGGACTATAGAAACCCGGCCTGCTGAAATACTGAGACTGTCTTCAAACAGAAGATCATACTGATGGAACCAGGAAAAGGATCTCAATGAAAAAGTTTTATCTCAAGTCCTGGAGCTATGATGAGAAAGGCTCGCTACAGCTACAGCTTGAGTTAGCAGACATGGGTTGTTGGTTTTTTCTCTAAAAGATTCCTAAGTATTTTATCCAAAAAGCTGATTTTTAGCTGGCCGTAGAATAGTATCACATGAAACATTTATGCCAGATAGCTATGTAAAGTGTGGTGAGTCACAGGCATAAAATATAAGTGGGTAGTAACAAGTAATATTTGCATAGAGGCTTGCCTTCTGGAAAGGGGTACAACCCAGCCTGAAAAAGAAAAAACCTCTTTGGTCTCTGTTTCAGTAGCTACAGATTATTAATAACAAAAAACTGAAGGAAATGACAGGCTTAGGCAAACGAGCTGAAAATGGGGAGGTAGTTCGTTAACTATCATAAGAGAAGCCCTGTCTTATCTGTGCGATGTTTAACGACATAAAATGCTATAGAGAGTGCTTTAGGCTTTTTCGTATTTGAACTGTAAGATTATGAAATAGTTGTGCCTAGTTTGCTTATATATTACCACTTTCCTTGTTTAACACTGGTGGTGTACGTGTTTTCAGAGGCATGTGACATTTCTCTGGTAAAAATCAACTGCTATCATCCACAGCTATGTTGTGATGTGCAGCTTCATATTCAAAATCAGAATTAGGCCTGAAATTGCTCCTTAGAAAATAATAAAATAGCTGAAGCAGGATTAAGATGGGTTTCGCTGGTTTTTTGTTCCCATGAAAATCTTTCTTCTTTGTTATGCGAACAATGTGAAAGAGTCTGAGGCTGATCTTTTCTAGCTTTAATTACTTAGACTAGTGAGAAACAAAATCAGCTCAAAGCCCATACTTTAGTCTAGATTTGAAGGTTTAAATCTGGTTCTAAAGAATAAAGATTTTAAAGCCCCTGGCTAAAAACCACTGGAATCAAGAACATTTCCTTCAGGAAGACTTATGTGATCAACATCTTTTCTGAATTTTAGTCCTTCAAGTGCTGAGTACTTTCCAGCAAGGCATATAGACATGTAGTTAAATTGGAGTGTGGAAATAGTGGTGATCCCACAAGCATATTTTATATCATGTAGCCCTTCCAAGGAGGGCAAAAAGAATTGTTCATGTGCTAATAATTAAACATGTTCTTGATTTTCTTTGCTAGACTCAGATCTGATGCCATCTTTCTGCAGAACTGATAGCAGAATTTGGCCCACTATATTCAGATGTTTCTTACAGACAGCTTCTTTCCATTTTCTCCTCTTTTTTCCAGCTCAGTGAGGAAACATCCTTGAAGTTAAATAAAGGGAGTCCTATTTTTATAATTTAAATTTGCATTGAACGTTTACTGCGTGTAAATCAACGGGTAGTGGTCTCTGTTGAGAAAACTGTTTTGGCTTTTTTGCTATGGATAACTAGAGGGGAAGAAAGAAAAAAGTCAGTGTAGCTGTCCTAGAATTATCAACAAACTGGGCAAAAAAGGTATTAACAGACCAATCTCTGTTATTATATATCCAAGGGAGTAAAGGAATTGCTCTTCCATTAAAAACTAGGAAATGGGCTCAAGTGTCCTTATGTGCTAAAAGGCCACTCTGTGAAGAATGGCATTGTAGGGTGCTCCTTTGACTCCAGATCAAATTTGCTCATTTTAATGGTGAAAAGATTATTTTTCTATCCAGCAACCTGCCAGCTAATCCTGCACGTGAAAGTTGAGCTGCGCTCTGTCTGATTCACACTTCATCACCTGTAGTAAGGTTTGGGCAGCTGGAGCAGACTTTTGTTGATGATGGAAGAGAGTCTCCCTCCCTTTCCATTAGCTGGGCTGGGCTGTGTTACGCTAAGTACAGTAGTAAAAACGTATTTTTATCAGGAAATTCGGTAGATATGGCACAATTTAAATGACTCCCCACATTGAATGGATCTGTTGAGTCAGTATTTTACTAACTACAGCTTCAAGTTCACGCAAAGGCAAGGGGTAATGCCAGCATTGGGTTTAACTCGGTGAACTTAAAGGGTCTAGGCAACAACTCTCTTCTGAGCTCTGATAGATGGACAGAAAGGCAGTAAAAGCAGTGGGAACCATCCTGTGTTCTCATTCATGAATCAGAAACATGGTGACATCCAGTCACCTCTTGAAATCAGTGAAGTCCAGAGTTAATTTCCACTGGAAAGAGTCCCGCTGAGCTCACTCAGCCTGAATCAGACCCCGAGTGGAAGCAATTCATCTTCCGACTGCAGGTCAGCTTTACAGCTATGCAACACTTCACTTGCGCTCTACCATTTGGGTTTTCCAGTGTTTACCTTGTGCTGAGCTGGCAGCAAAGGGCTGGGTTTCATTCAGGCTCAAGCACATTTCTTTTATCACTTAGGCACACGCCCTTTCAGCACTTGGGCACAAATCGTACAGTGATAGGAACCTGATTGTCAGGAGGCAGAATAAGCTGCTCAGTGCCTGGACTGGTGATCCCAAAACTACACATACACAACCCATGCAGATTTGGGTTAAAGAAAATGAAGTTGAAACTGATGAAAACAGCTCTGAAGACAGGCCAAACTCTTCAAGTTGCAGCTGGTTAGCAGGGGAAGTGGATGTGATCGAGGACTTCATGTGTAGGCATGGATAAGGATCACAAAATAGATGACAGATGGATAACTGTTCTTTAATATAAAGCTTAGATGGTTAGATTGATCTCAGTTTAGAGTTTGTTTCATAGCTTGCTTTTTAAAGAGACCCTGTAGAGTAGTTATGGGCTCCAACTTTGTTTTGATTTGTTCTGAAATATGTATTTTGTGTTGCCTCTTTCTAAATATTCCCAAGCATCACAAAAACAAAAAACCAAACCAAAACAAAAAAAACACCAAACCTCAATTTTGTAACATTTTATAATAACACATATGGACACTAACCACAGGTGGAGACCCCTTGTGCTAGAAGCTATACAAATTTCCTACGGGCTCTAGGTCTTACTGACTTCCTAAATTTCTGTGAGAATCCCAGCAATTTTTTACAACTTCCACAACTTTGTTCACATTAATAGACCCATATACTGCTAGCATGACACAATTTGCATGTGTGAAGTTACAGAAGGATTTAAGAGTTTGCAGGATGAAATCTTCAGTTTAAAAAGAGGTAAAACAAATGAGAAAAGAAAGTGAGGTGGAAGAAGATTGTGCACTTCTTACTTACCTTTAGGAGTTGGGGTATGTCCTTGTGTTGTGGCTCTAGGGAATTTTCCCACTGAAGGAAGAGGGCCCCAGCTTAGTGCATCTACTTCAGCAACACATTTAATGCATGTCTTATTTAAGTATAAGAGTTCATCCTAATGGCCTTTCTTGCTGTTTGTTTAAGCATTTTCCTGTGCCATTGTTTGGCTGAACTAGTTTTTCTATAGACTGGACACTATGTTACATTTTAAGTAAAAAAGCAAAAGGTATCCTCGTTGAAAAGTGGACTTGATTCACAACACTGTTGTAGTTCATGCTACCTAATGTGTTCTTAAAAGACCAGGTTGAGGAATTTTTCTTTTTAAGATGTTGTATAAGGTTTTTATCTCAACTATGTCACTTATAATCAAAGCCCTTGATTAGAGGCTCCCTTCATGAAAGACCAGTAGCTGCTGCAATTAAATATATAATGCTTCTGCTCCTGTTACAATTTAGGCTTTTTTTCCTTAGGAGACATCCTTATCTGATACTGAGTTTGAAGGACAGCAACTTATCTTTCTTCTTCCCTCCCCCTTCTCCCTGACAAAACGTTTCCTCAGTCTCACTGTCCATTCATTGAAGGACTTTTGATAATACTTTATAACAGTTGCTCGCCAACAATTTGGAAAAAAAATGCCAAAACATGTTAGTGCTTGTTTTACAATTAAAGGCACAAAAAGATAGTCATCAAGAGGAAATGTCAAAGATTCACTGACTTTGAACTACTATGTAAAAAATATGGGTAAAGATGGTCTGGGGAGTAAAGTGAGCCCTTTTGGTAGGGCTCAGTGGGCAGGTGACATTGTATGAATCAGCATTATCTGCACAAGGTTATCTCAGTACATATGGGATTAGTCCTTGTAGATGAGATTGAATTCAGGCTGTATACAAAAGCTCTACAAACTCCAGATCTGGTAAGTATTATGCATGTAGAAACACCCACAAGAGCAGCTAACTGAGATATAAGGCGTGTAGAGCCCATGTGAGTTGGTTGGGATGGGGACGGGACCTCCCTGCACAGATCCTTGCAGTAGCTTCCTAACAAGAAGGCCATATCTGCCTGAGAATCTGGCAGCAAAGCCTAAAGCTTAGCTACAGTCATAGTAGACATCCAGTTTAAGTTCATTCCTACTTGAAATGATGAGCAGACATTTATTTAACTTGGCTTATTTGTGTGAGATAGGAAGGAGGACACCTAATTCTAGAATTTTTGAGTGAGTTAAATATGACTAATCCAACAGAATTTTTATGTTCTTTGATGGAGAGAAGGGGGACAGTGGAAGGAGAGATCTTTTCCTTTTTCTGAAGTTAATTTTTTGGTTGTAGGGCAGAAAATGGAAATGCTGACATTGTGCCAGTAAAAGCTGGCCATTATCCTGGCACCTTATCCAGAGCACACCTTCACTGATGTCTGAGCTACTGACATAAAGGCAGGGGGCAGGGGGGTAAATGACTCATTTGATTATTTTGCTCATAAAAAAAGCAACAATCACTGTAAAGTGATTGGAAAAATATGGGATGTCTTTTTATTCCCTTGAAATACATCTGTCTGCTAGAGTCTCACATTCTCAAACTTACAGGTAACCCCAAATACAGCCCACATGCAATTCCAGATGGAAAACATATACTCTGTAGAGGTAGCATGTCCTTTAAAAGAGAGAAAAAGAAACATCATTTGGATTCAGACCGTAAGAAGAGGAAGAGGAAGAGGAAGAGGAAGAGGAAGAGGAAGAGGAAGAGGAAGAGGAAGAGGAAGAGGAAGAGGAAGAGGAAGAGGAAGAGGAAGAGGAAGAGGAAGAGAAAGAGAGAATTCCCCCTTGCCAAAAACCCACAACAACTGATTTTGCATGTAACTGACTCAATCTTCATTTTGTTATAAATGTTGATTGACAGACCAATGTTGTTGTTGTCCTATCACAAATTCTTTGATTTCCCATAAGACCAGGATTATGCCAGCATTTGGAGCCCTTCTTCTGAATCCTCAGTTGTCCTTGGAACCGCAGGCAGCTTTCTGAAATACAGATAATTATGTACATACATATATGCCTATGTGTAGAGATGTGTGTGTGTATATATACTGTATATATGTGTGTGTGGATATATAGACTCAGTCCCCACTGGAAAATAGTTTAACGGGCTTAGCGATACAGGTGCACAGAGGCATCTAGTGCAGCAAAGTCTGTACTTCTTTGACTTTGGGGAAACTCAGAGTTTTCAATATAAATCTGTAAACTTTAGCCCTTAGATGTCAGAGAATCCATTTCTGCCTTTGCCCCACAGTAGTGTTGGGCTGGTTGAGGCACCTGGAGCTGACGGTGCCTCAGTTTATATGACTGACGAGTACTGCAAACACATTGTCATCAAACCCCCTCAGTGCTGTATTTTGCTTTTCCACTTCTCTCAGTGAGGCTCACTGTGAGCATCTCACCGTGCTGCAGAGCCGTTAATGGGTGAGGCATTCAGGTGCTATGCTAATAGTTAAGTTTATAAATCTGCAAAGAAAAGCAAAGCTGAATTACGTGGATGGCTGGACTGATGGAAAGGGTGGCCCCGTGGATTCACTGAATTCAACAGCCACATTTTCATTGATTCAATGGAGCCAGAATTACACCACAATGCAGAGTCAGTCCTTTAATTATGTTGATTACCGTAAACCAGGCTTTTACTCGCACACAGATCCCTGCAGCCACACAAAGCCTTTTGTCTACAGAGGGCTCTGCCTGTGCAGTGTTCACAGCAGGATCTAGCCCAAAATTTCTGTGCGTATGCTTAATGCAGGGTAACCAGCCTGGGGCCCACTGATCACACATGGACCACGGAATGCATCTGCCTGGCCCACTGCTTTGCGTGAGCGTGGCTGCCATGACTATAGGCACTAGTGAAAGGAAGAGAGCAGCGCTCGTGCCCAGGCAGGTGGAGCTGCCCTTGCTGCTCCCGCGTGGCCCAGGAATGCAGGTTCAAAACTTGCATCAAACTTCAGGCGTGATAATCTGATTTAAAATACCAGGTGATCATTTCCACACAGAACAATAAAGGAATATGTCTATATTTATGAAATGGTAGTCAAGGTCCGAAACCTAGATTTCTCTACGAGAGAGAGGAAATGACAGCAGATACAAAAGAAAATCTGTTTTGATTATCACACTTGATAAGCCTCATTGGTTCATTATGTCCAGCATCTGCACCACTAAAACCTAATGATCATGAGTGAAGCCTTTCTCCCTGACCCATAATAAATTGTACTTGAAAGGTGATTAATTACTTTCTGTCTTTTGCGTCTTGGACAAAAGGATTGTATCACCCTTTTTTGCAGAAGTCCTACAAAGGAACTAGTCCATTTTACATTTTTAAAAAAGAAAGAAAAAAAGAAAACAAAAAACTGCATGGCCTATCTGTTTCATGCTCTTTTGGGAAAAATCAGTCTAAAGAGATACAGTCAATTTCTGCCAGTTAAAGTGAGGGGGATTTTTTTAAGAACAGCCATTGCTAATCTCCATTTCATCAGCTGCCCTTCACATATTTTGCAAAATACGACCTCCAGTTTCCACATTGTTGTGCCAGTGACTTTTCAATGGCCAGCGTGGCTACCTCTTCCTTACACCAGTAACTTGCTACTCGCAGGAGTAGTTTTACTGAAGGCATACAAGCGTCTGCCTATCATGGCGGTTTGGGACTCATGATCATCCCCAGGACGGCGAGTAGTCCATCTGAGAACAAATGAGGGAATTTAGCAAAATGTATAAGTCCTTCCCATGCTACCTACTGAAACAAGCAGATCTATAGTCAATTTATTGAGCATAAATTACTGCCAACCTTCGCTAGAATAATTTATACTCCTGAGCCACTTCAGACAGGAAAGGCAATAGGGAACTGTCAGGATACATGAGGTTTTATATAGAGATGAACGAATAGCTCATTATTCAAAGTCAAATGATATTCATATTTAGGGGTCAGAGAATTTGGGAAATGTTTAGACCCTCACCTGAGATTACAGTATGAATCCTCTTTCCCCATAAGGTCTTCTCAAAATAAGTGCAGGCTTTTCCAACCCTACCGCTTAACCAGAATAGTTAACCCAGGCAACAGTTGGGTGGGGAGAATTAATAAGAGTAAAGGAGCAGAAAAATGAACAGAGGGACTCAGTGGCATAGGATTAAGGAAATGAGTGAAGAGAAGATGGGAAATGATGAATGAAAAGATAAGGAGATGAGATGAAAAAAGTGGTGAGAAGAAACAAGGATAAACAGCCACTCAAAAAGAAAATTATAGCACAGTGTTAGTTTTTGAAAAGGCATTGTCCATTTTCTGGTTGTGTTTGATTATTGGAAAATCTTTGAGCAATGCAGTACAAAAGGCAGAATATGTTTCTCTGCACTGCTTTGTGTATTAGCCTAGGAAGCTCGGGCTTTATGAAGTAGAATGACATCTTTGCCCTCTCTTTTTCAGTTTGTCTTAAGATCATAAAGATTAGCTTCTCAACCAGTTACAAATCAACTCCCTTTTTAACTAAGTAAATCCAGCTTCACTTTAAATCAATTAAATCCTGGGTTTTCTCTGGAGCGGAGGACTCGCAGTAGAAAAGGGAGCTGTTCCTGTGTTTCAAGCTCTGGCTTTCCAAGCTGCCCAAGGTTTTGCTGAGCATTGCTTACCCTGTGCCAACCCTCCACTAAGGCAGACTGAATTTCAATAGAGAAGGGAGAGCCTGGCTTTTTTTTTGGCCCTTTCCCACTGCCACCCCACCACGGTTGCATACGGGGCACTGTGCAAACGCTCAGCCAGCATAACTCTCAATTCACCCAAAAGTCGGAGGGAAGCAGGAGAGAAGGAGCTTTGCAGGTGGTGCAAACAAATGCCAAAATGCAACAGATAATTTTCTCTATGGTATCTCCATTAACTCTAAGGAAATACTCACGTTCAGCAAACTTGAGTGGCATAGTCACAAAGAAAGTTCAGGGTATGTTTCACTGCAGATTTCCCCAGTGCTGCTAATTCCCCAATCAGCCATTACGTTAGTTTACTAAGTCATCTGTACTCACCTACAGATCCTTCACTTCATTACTCCCCAGCCAAAATCTCTTCCGAAGGCTCCTCTGACAGATTTATATTCTGAGCATCAGACAGGAATGTGGTTCTCTGTTTTTCCTTTACCTATACTACATAAACATGTCCGGGTTACTGCTTGTAGGGCTCGTCTGAAACAGCTAACAGAGAGGAGCGCAGGCTGAGCAATACAGCTACCTACAGAAATACGCCTGAGCTCCCAAGCTCCCTGCGACTATTGTGGCAGATCTGACTTGTCAAAGTTTCAGTTCAAGTCTCGCCTCCATTTCTGGGCCCATTTCTTGACTGCAAGGGCTGTGGCCAAGGGAAGCCACCACGGTGAAATGTTTCATAGCGATGTTATGGTCAATATGACTTTAAAAGCTTACTATAATGCAGCATGAATTTAACTAGGTGGAGTCTCAACAGCTATTTGGGTAATTTCATTTTGTTCTACAAATCAATGGGAATTTTACAGGTACACGTTTTACAAACTAGTTTCTTATATCACATAGGAATGACTGTACGAAACCCAACCCTCCAACTATGTTCTGGCAATAGTGGCTTTCCACAGCCTACCTCTTACCCCTTTTCCCCCAAGAAGACAGAGCATGCAAAAGTATTGCTAAGGATAAGAGCTTTTTCCTTTCATAGAACAGTCCTCCTGTCTCTTGAGAACTTCAGCCATGAGAATTTATATTAAATGAAACTAATTAGCTAAAGGTTGCATCAAAACTCTCACAAAGACCTACTGAGATCAGATTCCTTTCCTGCTAGTTATCTCCCCCGCAGATCCCCAAACAACAGAAGGCATTGTAGAGACAATTGTACAGATGCAGGTATGAGACCTGCTCCAGCAATGAGCACTGTTTCAGTGGTACAAGTATTAGAAGAAAAAGGAAGGGAAAAAATGCATTCTCCTCAGCCATTTTCTGAAAATACCTCCAACATCCCTTTGCAAAACTCTATTAATAGTGTATTGAGGCTCCACAGTCCTGCGAAGGGCTTGAAATAGTACAATCATCACCTTAAGCTTTGTCCAGCCACGTTGCTCTAACCTTTAATACATCATTTCCTTGGAAGCATTATTTTGATCCAAAAGTACCTTTAAGTAGACGTAAAATTCAGGCAGAGAAAAGCAGTCTCACCTGGTGGTTTTGCTCTTCCCGATACTCCCAGAAGAGGGACACAAGCACCAGTTTACACACAGATTGCCCTTGCTCTTCTGCACGGGGAGAAATGGGTTGCCCACAAACACGTACTGCCAGGATGGGTGCCAAGCACAGTGCCGAGCTGTGGTTTGGACAGTAAAGGCTGGCAAGGGCTGTACAAAAAGTTGCCTGTCTGGCACACCGAAGCCTGGCCAGAGTCTGTTCAAAGCAAAGAGTAAAGAGCAGGCTGTGCCTGACTCAAAGCAGGCTAGGAGACACTGGATATAACTATCTGGCTAATTGGTAGTGAATTGAGATTATCGAATTTCATACCGGTCGCTAAAAATCCACTAGATGGAAACAACTCTTTCCACCCAGTTTCCTTGCGTGTATAAATAGGCACAATGTTATTGAAAGTGTCAGCTTATGCCTGCTGAATCCGACTCATCTCAAACTAGCTAACCAGGCTGTGAGTCAGAGAACGAGGAATGATATTGTGTTACCCCATCCTGTCTCTGTGATGGACGTAAATCACACTGGTAGGCTCCTGAAGTATTTAGTCAGGAAAACGAACCTGTAATACACACAGAAGTAGATCTGAAAAATTCTTGTCTCAGCTACTCCAATATAATATTTTTCTTATTTCATTTACATTCTCTCCAGGAGTGAAGCACCTTAAAAATATGTTCTTTATGCTCAGATTGATGCCAAGAGCAATAATTTGAAGATCATAGTATACTCCAGAGGAAAGATTTTGTTTTCTAAGCCCAAAGATGGAGCATTTAAAGAAAATTAGAGGGAAAAAAGAGACAGGGAAAGGGGAGGATTTCTGTGTATTAAGCATTACAACTGGGTTTGTTAACTTGCTGTTTTGAAGAAATATAGGTGAGCAAGGCAAGATAAATCACAGCAATTTGAGATGTCATTTTGCTCTCCTATAGCGTTTGAATTTCTTCCATATTACAATAGATCTTCTCTCCTTGTGCCAGCTAAATTGAATTCCTCTTTTTGGGTTGCTTCTTTGAAGGGCTTTGGATAAAATGTCTCATGCAGTTCAGTTTGGAAGCTTCCCAAATCAAAACCCCAAACCCTACATTTTGTTTCAGTTGTGGGGAATGGGAATTCAGATTGTTTTTTACCTGTTCATAAGACATCTGCTTTCACTATTTGGCATGGCGTGGGGCTGAGGTTAGTGGGGGAAGGAAGGCTGATTAGCCTCAGAGGATTTATTACATTTGATACATTGAATGTCTGATTTTGCCTCCCTTGTTCGCATTCGTTCACAGCCTGTACATCGAGATACACAGCAGATTTTTTTTTAAAACCATTTAGATTTAATTTTCGTCTCTTATTTAGTATTGAAATATCCAGAATAAGTCATTGGTATCTGTTGTTTTTGGAAGTTTTGCCTGGACTAAACTTCTGGACGCAGCAATGGAAGTCACAGAATGGGAAGCTGATTTACAAACTGCCTTTAAATCCACTGACATAGGCTAAAGTGCACTGAATATTCACAAGCTCTATATTAGCAGCCTTTACTATTTTGTGCTCCCCATGGCTCCGGTTCAGCTGAGGAACACCCAAAGTGATCCCAGATTTTAAAGTCCAGCTGATCCTGAACAGAGCAAATTTCAAATTAAAGCAGAATGCTTTCATATGCCTCCTATATGCAGTTAGCACTTGACTACATATGCTAAACTTTGTGCTGTTTTCTATGTGATACGTTTTATACAAATATGCATGAAAATTAGACTGTTGGTAAAACGCGATGTTTTGTCGGAAATGTTTTTAAGCAAAGTATATTTGAAGATGTTGCTGTATCTTTCCGTAGGAGCAAAGAGATTTGGGCAAAGGAACTTAAACTGTGCTGAGAAAAACAGCCAAAGCTAGTCAGATTCGGAGTTTGGCTGTAAGAAAGGCTGGCTGGAAATCTGATGACACAAAGATTCAGCAGAAATGGTGAAATTTAATGGAAATGGTGAAGTTCATGGTGCCTGTTAGGTCAAAGAAATATTGCCCAAACCAATGCAGAATTCAACTCAGAGCCCATGCCCTGGTCACAAAAAAAAAAAAAAAAAAAAAAATCTTTTTGCAGCTCCAGGACCCAAGAAATGCTGAGAATTTCACCTGGAGTCAGATTTTCTCCTAGCTCTGCTGCAGGACAGGATTCAGATCCTGTCCCGGGTAGGATCCAGACTCAGGGCACAGTGAGGCTGGAGCCTGATGTGGCTTGGTCCAGGTGACGTTAGTGTCAGTTTTGCTGAGCATCTGAAGGATGCAGAGAGACTGGACTGTTTAGAAAACACAGGCGTTTTGAGCTTCTGAAATGAAATTTTAGCAGCCTTTTTCCAAGTAGGGGATTTTTGCTTTGGTGTAATTCAGCATGAATCCAAACTGTGGAAGAAAATAATGAACCCTTGGCTGAATTCACAGTTCTGTCTTTCAGGTCCAGTTGTGCTTAATATGCTCATTGCAAAGGTTTTCCTGTAAACACACACAGATGTGCACACCCAGACACTGCACGCACCAAAATGTTATTCCCGAGTTGCATTTTAACATCAGCACATTATTTGCTCTATTACCCTTCTGGGTGGCCAATAAAATATCAAACAGCAATTCAAGAAGGCAACAGATAACTACCCATAAGCAAGTACACCGAGCTTTCTGAAAGCTGAGCCCAGGATAAGCAGGCAGATTTATACACTTCAATTTGAGGTGAAAGTAAAATAATAATCAATAAGTGGGTTGGGTTTTTTTCCTGAGCAATAGTTGCACAGAATTTACCTGAGGTATGCAATAGCCATCCTGATTTTAAGATGAGGGCTTGGATTCTCACCTGGTGAATATCAGCCCAGCTCCATCACTGAGAGCAGATATTGCTAAATCATGAATATTATGCCTCGAGCAGAAGGCACTTGGCCAGCTCCTGCCCTGTGTTAATGATTTTTGTACATTGTGCAGATTTACATCAGCCAAAGATCTGGCTGAATGCCTCTTATTTTTGCTGAGATTGTAATTATAGCCCTGGTCTGTATATTCCTCAGATACTATTTTCACAGCTATAGCCTTGCCTTGTTCTTTTTCTCCCTGCTTTTAGTCCCATTTCTTCCCTTTATAGAACAGATAAAAGATTTATAACTCTTAATTCCTCTGTGGTTAAGCTGACATATTGGTTGTATATGCAAAAGATGAGCAGACTACTGGGATTGCCTCATCAATACATTTTCATTCTTGTGAAGACAATGAGGGAAAAATAATTAGGAGGTGCCGATACCTGAAAGTAGGAGTGCTCTACCAGGTTATGCATATTACCATGCTTACAGACAAACATTATTAGGCTCAATAACACCCCAAATGGAGAACAAAGATGGAGAGGGAGATGAAGGCATGCCCTATCTAGAAAAAGAAATGCTGTCATGCAGTAGATGAAGAGGAAAAGCACAGCATGATAAAGAAGAGGAGGAGACTGGGGCTTATAAAGCTGCTGATGGTGTTAGATTGACAGAGGCATGAGCCAAAGAGGGCTTGAATAAGCAGGGAAGGTTTTAGTTAATAAAAGAATATCCACCTCTGGCCTCAGACTTTAAAGATTCGAAATATGGATTTAGAGATGGATTTTTAACTTTAGTCCAGTCCTTGAAAACAAAAAAATAAATAAAGTTCATTTCATGTGGCCCAGTGCTTGGGAAGGAAAAAACAGGTATAAAAGATGTAAGTTAAAATCCCACTGAGGATAGTTTTCATGTAGATTTGCAGGTCAAGATGAATCCTAGGTTCTCACATCGTCTTTATTCAGACCTGCTGACAGTTGTGCCTAGAAAATGCCTTATCCTTATTAGGGCTTTTTATACTAATGCTAGTAAGAAACACACCTTTTATCGTCTAAATAGAGACTTTATTTCTCATTAAAGCCAGATGAATTAAAACTCTCTGAAATACCAATTTTGTGGTTTGCCAACGGTTTTGCCGAATCAAAGAATGAGTTTAACATTGAAAAAGTCCTTCCAAATCTAAGAAGTTTTTTAAAGTGGCTTTACTTTTTAACTGTATTAAAGGAAATTTCAAAACAAAAAGTCATTTAGATTTCAAGTATTCTGTTTTTAAAATGATGAAATAAAACATTACAGCATTTTCAACATTATGGTTTTGTTCCAGACAATTTGGCAAAGCTGCAATGAATTTAGAAAGCACTTCAGTATTGCTAAATCTGCATTTTTTTCAAAGAAAACAAAAAATGGTCAGAGTTAATGTGAACCCTTTGTTATGAATTAAATGAATCTGTGTTATGTTTTGAGCAAGCTCACTTTTACCATATTAATCTGGGTAGAGATTTAGTTTCATTTCAAACCGCCTAACACAATACAGTTTTGTAAGCAAAACTTGTTTGCATGTTCATTAACATTTTAGACTGTAGGAGTTTAAGCCAGTGTGAACTAAAACCTTCTTTCTCTCAACTCCAAAAAAAGAGAGTATAATAAATCACAAATTCATTACGGAACAATACGGCAATAATTTCATATGCTTTCATGTATTTAACTGAGACAGAGTTTGCCTTTCCACTTCTTTAGGAGCTAATGGTTGATTTAATCCAATGTTGAAATCGTCAGACCTTCAGTCAGATTTTGTTTTAACAATGTGCCTCTGATAAATAAACTTCCAGACTGAACACCCCGATCTAACATGGGCTGCTATTTGTGACGTGCTAAACAGTGGCAAAAATGTTTGATTCAGGGAAATGGAACTATGTAATAACAAAGGACAAAATTTTGGCTCCCATCAAAGAATAAAAAAAGAATAAAAAAGTTTCTCGTTTATCTTCAAATATACATAAAATCCCTGTGTGGTACATTGTTGTTGCATACCATCTCCCTTTAGAGATACCTCAAAACACTTTATAAATATTGAGCCAATTTTTTAATCATTCTTTAAGTAAGGTTCCCAAATTTTTTCTGTGAGGACCTAGGATCTTATTTCTTTCTCTGGCTTCAGAGTTATCAATATTGTCTTATTTTTTTCCTATTCATTTGCACTGGGTTTTTTCTTCACCCGAAACCAGGCACTCTACCGTGCTAGCTGCTGTGCAGTCATCAAAAGGCAAGAAAAGAAATTCCTGTCCCAGAAAGACTAAAAATTGAAGGAATATTCTCTAACCAGCAATCTCAGAATCGTGGGGACAAATTTGAAAGCTGCTTTATGAAAATATTCCCAGAAAAAAAAGTTTATTCTTTTATTCAAAGAATCATATAAACAGCATATTTTCTAACTAGCCCTTTCCCCAGATCCCAGTACAGAGGCTGTCGTCCTCGTCCCTTTCTCCATGCCTAGGAAAGCACATGGGGCAGAGTGAGGAATAATTCCTTCTCACTTAGGGAACGACTTCATGAGACAGATAGATAGGCAGGTGCTGCAAAGCTCAGCGAAAGCTTAATCAAGCCGGCTTATCGAATTTCCTGCTGTTTGCTCGTCCTGTCATTTTTCTACACGTGCAACTCCAACTGCAGACGGGGGGGGGGGGGGGGGGGGGTGTGTGG